>NW_003852567.1:758160-758932 GCF_000181295.1 Otolemur garnettii
CCAGGAGTTGGAGGTTGCTGTGAGCGCGATGCCATGGCACTCTACCCAGGGGGATAGCTTGAGGCTCCGTCTCCAAAAAAAAAAAAAAAAAAAAGAAAAACAAAACAAAAAACTATACAGCCTATAGTCATTATTTTGTAAGAAAAATCATACGAAGAGAAAGCATTCTCTTTCTCATTTCATTGCATACTGACATACTTAATCAGAAACTACCATTAATCCATGAGAAGTAAATCATGGGTCACTTCACAAGGTTATTGTTCCTTTTTGCATATCTGCCTAATGTTTCTTTTAGGTTGTAAAGTCCAAATTATATTCATCTTTGTATCTCTAATATCTGCTATATAAAACAATATCATTTTTATTTTGTGTTTCTTATAAAACCATAGTGCTTGGCATATAGGTGTTTAGTCAAAGTCTTCTTGAACAAGAATAATCTAAATAGAGATATTCATTGAGTATAATTAGAGTAGTGGGCAGACTTGGTGGGTACTCTACCAAGGGCAACAAAGTGAGACTCTGTCTCAAAAAAAAAAAAGGCACTAAATATAGACCTACTGTTCGATCCTGCAATTCCTCTACTAGGTATATACCCAGATAAAAAATCATTCTACAACAAAGACATTTGCACCAGAATGTTTATTGCAGCCCAATTCATAATTGCCAAGACATGGAAATAGCCCAAGTGCCCATCGACCCATGAATGGATTAACAAATTGTGTTATATGTACACCATGGGATACTATGCAGTCATAAAAAGATGGAGACTTCA
>NW_003852567.1:758984-760269 GCF_000181295.1 Otolemur garnettii
GACCCATGAATGGATTAACAAATTGTGTTATATGTACACCATGGGATACTATGCAGTCATAAAAAGATGGAGACTTCACATTTTTTTTTTTTTTTTTGAGACAAGAATCTTACCATGTCACCCACCCTTGGCAAAGTGCTGCAGTGTCACAGCTCAGCTCATAGCAACCTCAAACTCTTAGGCTTATGTGATTCTCTTGCCTCAGCCTCCTGAGTAGCTGAGACTACAGGCACACGCCACAATGCTGGTTTATTTTTTGGTTTCAGCTGTCATTGTTGTTTATCAGCCCTGGGCCAGGCTTGAACGCGTCAGCCTCGGTATATGTGGCTGGCGCCCTACTTACTGAGCTATCAGCGCCGAGCTGAGACTTTACATCTTTTTTTTTTTATATAATTTTTTATTTATTTTTATTTTTTATTTTTTTTGAAATAGAGCCTCAAGCTATTGCCCTGGGTAGAATGCTGTGGCATCACAGCTCATAGCAACCTCCAACTCCTGGGCTCAAGTGATTCTCCTGCCTCAGCCTCCCAAGTAGCTGGGACTACAGGCACCTACAACTACATCGGCTATTTTTTGGTTGCAGCTGTCATTGTTGTTTGGCGAGCCCAGGCTGGATTTGAACCTGCCAGCTTAGGTATATGTGGTTGGCACCTTAGCCACTTGAGCCACAGGTGCCAAGTGGAGACTTTACATCTTTTATGTTTACTTGGATGGAGCTGGATATTTTTCTTAGAAAAATATCTCAAGAATGGGGGAAAAAAAGTATCAAATGCACTCAATACTACTATGAAGTAGTACATAATCTCCTATACATTCATATGAATGGTAAAACATAACTATAGTCCAGAAAGTAGAAGGGAAGTGTGGGGGGGGGAGGCTGGAAGGAGGGAGGGCATTTGGGGAGCCCCACCTAATGGGTATAATGCAATGGTACATTTCAAAACTATTAAGAAAAGAGTATAATTGTCTGTGTTAATTAGTTTGATATAAGCATTTCACATTGTATATCAAATCAGTACACTGAACCCCATAAATGCGTCAATGTACACAGTTATGATTTAATAAAAAATATATATATATAAAAAGAAGTGAAATACTGGACCATAATGCAATCTGTCTCAAAACTTTTGTAGTGATCCACGTACACCCAAGAAAAATGAAGACATGTCAACACAAAAGCTTGTATATGAATATTCTCAGTAGCATTACTCATAAGAGTCAAAATGTAGGCTCCGCGCCTATAGCTCAACCGGCTAGGGCGCCAGCCACGTACACCTAAGGTGGC
>NW_003852567.1:760483-761585 GCF_000181295.1 Otolemur garnettii
AAAAAAAAAAAAAAAAAAGAGTCAAAATGTAGGCACAACCATAATGTTCATCAACAGATGAAGGAATAAATGTAGTACATACAGTGAAATATTATTTAGCAATAAAAAGGAATGAAATACTGATGAATGGGCGGTGCCTGTGACTCAAAGGAGTGGGGCACTGGCCCCATATGCCGGAGTTGGCGGGTTCAAACCCAGCCCCAGCCAAAAACTGCAAAAAACAAACAAACAAACGAAAAAAGAAATACCGATGAATGCTGCAGCCTAGATGAACTCTGAAAACATTATGCTAAGTAAAAGAAACCAGACACAAAAAAGTCACATATTGTTTGATTCCATTTATATGACTGTCAAGACTAGGCAAATCTATAGAGACAAAAAATAGATCAGTGGCTGTCAGAAGCTGGAGGGAGGGAGAAATGGGAAGTGACTGCTAATGGGTATGGGGTTTCTTTTGGGGACAATGAAAACATTCTAGAATTCTAGATTATGGTCATAGTTGTACAACTCTGTGAATATACTAAAAACAAATGAATACTTTAAATAGTGAAATGTATGGTATAGTAAGAATGGAACATGCTAATTCTCTTTCTACTTTTTCATTTATCATTTCTTTTTTTTATCTTTGAGACAGAGTCTCAAGCTGTGGCCCAGGGTAGAATGCCGTGGCATCGCAGCTCACAGCAACCTCAAACTCTTGGGTGTAAGTGATTATCTTGCCTCAGCCTCCCAAGTAGCTGGGACTACAGGCACCTGCCACACCCCGCTATTTTTTTTGTTGTTGCAGTTGTCATTGTTGTTTCGCTGGCCCAGGCCAGGTTTGAACCCGCAAGGCTCCATATCATGTGGCCTGCTCACTACCAGAGAAATCTTCCTTGTTCTAACCTTTAGAGTATCTGAACAGTTACAATTTTCTAACAATAATATTTGAATTGTCTGACACTATTAGCCATCCTCTCCTATTCAAACCCCTTTTCCTCTTTGGCTTCTGTAACACCAACCCTCCTACTTCTACTTCTTAGACCACTTTAATAAAACAATACCTAGCCCATGTTTAACTGTAGATTTATGGCAAGATTCAGATTTGAAGTCTTTTTTTTTT
>NW_003852567.1:762300-766130 GCF_000181295.1 Otolemur garnettii
AAAAAAAAAAAAAAGAAAATGTAAGAGTCAGGCCCTGAGGTGGCTTATGCTTATAATTCTAGTACTGTGGGAGGGCAAGCCAGTAGATTGCCTGAGCTTACAGGTTTGAGACCAGTCTGAACAAGAGCGAGACCCCATCTTGAAAAAATAGCTGGGTGTTGTGGCAGGCACCTGTGGTCCCAGTTACTCAGGAGGCTGAGGCAAGAGGATCACTTGAGCCCAAGCATTTAAGGTTGCTATGAACTATGATGCCATGGCACTCTACCAAGGGTGACAAAGTGAGACTCTGTCTAAAAAAAAAAAAAGAAAATGTCAGAGTCATTTGGACTCTTTTTACATGTGAGTCTTCCTTCCAATATTTAGGCATTGATGTAATAATAAATAATTATGTTTTTATTATAGTTCAACTATTATGCTAAGCACTTACATTATCTCATTTAATCCACATAACCACTCTCTAAGCTATGTGTTATTATCCCCACTTTATGAATGAGAAATCTGAGGCTCAGGGTTTAACTAATGTTCTCAGTGTAACCCAGGGAAGTGAGTGTCTGAGCTGGGATTCAGATACTAATCTGTCTGATTCCAAATTCACCACTTGCTCTGTGCCTAATTCCTATTCCTAGTCCTATCATCCTAATTCAGGCCTGTATTACCTTTCCTCCCAATTATTATACAGCCTTCTAACTAGTTTTCTTCCTTTCATTCTGCCATTCTGCTCCCAGCTATCTTCTATACTGACACAAAATTAATCTACCCAACACGTTACTCTACTACTTAAAATTCTGCAATGTCTGCCTCCTGTCTACAGGATAAATCCCAATTCTTTTTTTTCTTTTTTGAGACAGAGTCTCATTTTCTTGCCCCTGGTAGAGTGCTATCACATCATAGCTCACAGCAACCTCAAACTCTTGGTCTTAAGTGATCCTGTTGCCTTAGACTTTCAAGTAGCTAGAATTGCAGGCACCCACCCCAATGTCCAGCTATTTTTTAGAGATAGGGTCTCGTTCTTGCTTAAGCTAGTCTCAAACTTGTGACCTCAAGTGATCCATCTGCTTCGGCCTTCCAGAGTGCTGGGATTATAGGTGTGAGCCACCACACCTAGACCCAAATTCTTTAATGCTTAAAGTTCCTCTCTATATATCCAATCACATTCCCTTTGCATGTCAAATCTATTCCAAATTCTCAGTTCTGGCTCACTGCACTGAGAATGTATCTGGAATGCTCCCCCAACTTCCTTCCCTACCCTTTTTAAGAGGCTCTAGTTCACATTCTACCATGTCTAAAAGCTTTTATAATGGAAATCCTTCTGACCTTCAATACCAATTGTATGTATACCAAGCCTTGGCCATTTCATTTTATTATTCATCTCCTGATGACAAGTATACTTTTGGAGGGTGGGGCAGTGTCTTATACCTTGATAGGGAATTCTGAACACAGTGCCTTGGCACACAGTAGAGCACCAGAGATGTCTGTTTGATAAAGCTACTGAATAGCAAGCATAGCAAGCTAACCGGAGCCCAGTCAGCTTTCAGAAGGTCAGCTAGCCTGAGAACAACATACCTGATGAAGAGGAGGAAAGTAAAGAAAAACTAAAACTGAGCCTTAGTAAAGTGCTTAGTAAATAAATCTTTAATGCCATTTTTATACTGAGGATGGAACATGACTGAGCAGCTGTCTTTAGTCAGTACATTCCCTACCATTTATACGCACAGTCATGACCCTACAGCAAAGGTTGCAAAGTGGCGGTCACGTCCAGTGTGTCAATTGGTTTTATGTGGCTTGCACAGTAAAAATGCCACTATAATGTACACCGCTATGATTTAATAAAAACAACAACAACAACAACAAAAATACCCCGCTACCATAAAGATTTTGGAGATTTCTGCCAAAGGAAAAAAAAATTGAATTTCCAGTTTGTCTTGCTTGGAAAGTCATATTAAATGACCACACTAGGCCCCCATTCCTAGATAGTAATAATCAGCTGGAGTTGAGAAGCAGCTGCCTTTATTAGATAGGGACAGGCCCTTCAGTGTGTTATGTTCCCACCACTGCTTATGGTCACTAATACCCGGCCAGCTTTACTGGGTCATTTTACTTATTTTCCTGGCTTCTGTAAGACAATCCTTGCCCCAAAGTAACAGTTATGTTTTTTCTTTATATCCCTACCCTCTGGATTTATTTCATATTTCATCAGTGCTGACCACTGAAGTATTATTCATAACATCAAAAAATTGGGACTATTTTAAATATCCTATAGAAAAATGGCTAACTGAATGGTGACCTAGCCATGCAATGAAATATAATAGAACCATAAAAATGTTTACAAGGATAAGGTTGATAAGCTAATTTTAAAAGTAGGATATCAAATTACATATAAAGAATTCTGCTTCCTGCATTATTATGAACACACTATTACAGGAATCCTTTCTACTGCAAAGAACTAGATCCCGTACATGTATAACAAAGACTTTTTTTTTTTTTTTATAGACAGAGCCTCAAGCTGTCCCCCTGGGTAGGGTGCCATGGCATCACGCTCACAGCAACCTCCAACTCCTGGGCTCAAGCGAGTCTCCTGCCTCAGCCTCCCAAGCAGCTGGGACCACAGGCACCCGCCACAGCGCCTGGCCATTTTTTTGGTTGCAGCCATCATTGTTGTTTGGCGGGTCCGGGCTGGGGATTCGAACCCGCCACCTTAGGTGTATGTGGCTGGCGCCTTAGCCGCTTGAGCCACAGGTGCCGAGCCAACAAAGACTTTTAAAAGCATTTCACAGCTCTTGGTAAATAGAGGAAATCTCTGAGGCTATTCTCTCTGAGTCCCAAAAAAGGGGGAAAAAATCATGAGATGTGAACTAAGGAAGGGAGAGGACTCTTCGTGAGCCAATTCCCAAAGCATCACTATACTCAAGATGATAAGCCTTGGACCACTGGAAAGCAAAGGGAGCTAAATCTGAGATTCCTGCTTTAAGCAGGGACCCTCAAGGAAAGCATGCATGAGTCAAGGTGGGGTGGTGGTGGTGTGGGTGTGTTTCCAAACTTTTGGTAGAAGCAGATACAAATTTTATGGGGAAGAAAGTATCTCCCAACTTAAAAAACAAAATTTTCAAAATTAAAGAGCAAGGAAAAATTAGTTTATGATTAATGATCACCAATACACACAAATTAAAGACAAAAAATTAAAGGCAAGACATCATGAATGAATAGAGAAAATAATAGATATTGACTGCAAGAATTTCACATATTGAAAATGTACAGGGTTATACAGAATGTAAATCAGCTATGTGTGAAATATTCTATATAAAGGATAAAATCTCAAAAATAAGCAAAGTAGCAAGAAATCATTAGACATGACCAGGCAGATTTGAAAAAGACCCAGAGAACTTTTTTTTTTCCTTTTGAGACAGAGTCTCACTCAGCAGTGTGCTATGGCATCACAGATCACAGGAACCTCAAACTCTTGGGCTTAAGTGATTCTCTTGCCTTGGCCTCCCAAGTAGCTGGGACTACAGGTGCCCACCACAATGCCTGGCTATTTTTTGTTGCAGTTGTCACAGTTGTTTTTGCTGGTCCCGGCCTGGTTTGAACCCACCAGCCTCCATGTATGTGACCGGCACCCTACCCACTGAGCTATAAGTAGCACCCCCAAAGAGAACTTCTATTATTTATTTTTTATAAATACATATTCCATAGTTTTATTTATTTATTTATTTATTTATTGAGACAGAGTCTCACTATGTCACCCTCAATAGAGTACCATAGTGTCACAGTTCATAGCAACCTCAAACTCTTGGGTTTAAGCGATTCTCTTGCCTCAGCCTCCCAAGTGGCTG
>NW_003852567.1:766369-768400 GCF_000181295.1 Otolemur garnettii
CCACCAAACAACGAGGGCTGCAACCAAAAAATAGCCAGGCATTGTGGTGGGTGCCTGTAGTCCCAGCTACTTGGGAGGCGGAGGCAGGAGAATCACTTGAGCCCAGGAGTTGGGAGGTTGCTGTGAGCTGTGATACCACAGCACTCTACCCAGGGCCATAGCTTGAGGCTCTGTCTAAAATAATAATGATAATAATAAATTAATTAAAAGAGAACTTTCTAAGTACTGTAAACTTTCTAGAATAAAAACAAAATGTGTTCATTTGACATATTGGGTTAGCCAACAATAAGACGAAATTTTCCCAAGAAAGAATACACAAAATTATTCTATATTAATTTCATTCTTATTATGAATAAAAAGTCAGTTATGAAAAATCAGGTTTTATCTTTTTCTTTTTTTATTGTTTGGGATTCATTGAGGGTACACAGAACTAGGTTATACTAATTGCTTTTGTTAGATAAGGACCCTCTTACATTTGTGTCCAGCCCTCAAAAGGTATACCATACCCCCCCATCCCTTCCCTCCTTCCATTTATTTTTTTGAGACAGAGTCTCACTATGTCACACTTGGTAGAATGCCGTGGCATTACAGCTCACAGAAACCTCAAACTCTTGGGCTTACGTGATTCTCTTGCCTCAGCCTCCCAAGTTGCTACAGATGCCTGCCTATTATTTTTTGTTGTTGCAGCTGTCATTGTTGTTTAGCTGGGCCAGGCTGGGTTTGAACCCTCCAGCCTCAGTGTATGTGGCTGGTGCCATAACCACTGTGCTATAGGCGCCGAGCCAGAGAGAACTTTTAGAAATATAACTTTTGAAATAAAAATTCTATGGACAAGTTTAATAGACAGACACAGTTGAAGTGAGAATTAATGAACTGGAAGATAGAGCTGAAGAAATTATACAAAACATAGCACAAAAAGACATGGAGACAAAAATTAAAGAGGAGTTAAGAGATAAGATGGAATGAGGTTTAACATAATTCTAATCAGAATTCTTCATACAGAATCAAGGAGAAGTAATATTTGATGAGATAATGGTGAAAATATTCTAGAAGTGATTAAAAACATGAATTCATAGAATCAGGAAGTATAACATATCTCATTAGAACAAAAATAGCAGTAACAAGTATTGAAATTATATATTAGAAACATTTGAATGTAATGAAGATGATATAATATCTGTTGGTGTGTTGAGTAGTCCTAGGCCAGTTACCTGTTCTTTCCCTGCCCCCATTTCCTATCAAATGATGACAAAAATAATACCTACTACATCAAATGAATTAATACTACTAAGCACTTAAAACTGTGACTGATACAAACATTCAAAAAGTATAATACTTATTATAATCAAATGATAAGATGTTAATTGATACCCAAAAGCCCTACAAACAAGGTTACAGAGCTCTGACCAAAATGGGACAGTAACTTGGGTAAATCTGAGAAGACTGGATATGAGTGCCTTTCTCTCATATCCAGCATCAATCAATCCACCTTAATCCCAGCATTCTCCAGAACCCAGTGATTGCGTGGACCACTTTCCCGACCAATAGAGATCCAAGGGTGGCGAAAATAAAATACATACAAATATAAACACTGGTTACTGAGTACTTCTGTGCCTGGACCAGGTTATTTTATGCAGTTAAAAAAAAAAAGGATGTAGAAGGCACAGGGAGACATACATGTATACCTCCTGCTACAGATCTGAACAATGGCCTACTTAAAACAGTGTACAAAAGTGCTCTGTAGGTGGCGACCATAGCTCAGTGGGTAGGGCACCAGCCATATATACTGAGGCTGGTGAGTTCAAACCCAGCCCAGGACAGCGAAAACAACAGTGACAATTGCAACAACAACAAATAGCCAGGCACTGTGGCAGGCACCTGTATTAACGGCTACTTGGGAGGCTGAGGTAAGAGAATTGCTTAAGCCCAAGAGTTTGAGGTTGCTATAAGTTGTGACGCCACAGCACTATCAGCCTGAGACTCTGTCTCAAAAAAAAAACAAAAAAGAAAGAAAGAAAAGAAAAGTGCTCT
>NW_003852567.1:771003-773520 GCF_000181295.1 Otolemur garnettii
CCGGGCTGGATTCGAACCCGCCACCTTGGGTGTACGTGGCTGGCGCCTTAGCCACTTGAGCCACAGGCGCCGAGCCTAGAGTATAAACTTTCTACAGAAAATAATCTAACCAAGGGATACTTATATGAGTTTATTTTTAATTAATTTTTTTTTTTTTTTTAGAGACTGTGTCTTGCTGTGTTGCCCAGGTTGCCCTCCAACTCCAGGACTTAAGCAATCCTTCTGCCTCAGCCTCCTGAGTAACTGGGACTATAGGTGCATGTCACCGTGCCTGTTTTAAGAGGTGGCAGACAGAGAGGCAATACTGTGTGAGGGAAGATGCAAGGGTCTGGAGGGCAGTTTGCTGGCTGGCCAGGTTAAGCAGCTCTGTAAACCTAATGTTCTAAAGCAGTAGTTCTCAACCTTCCTAATGCTGTGACCCTTTAATAAGTTCCTGTGGGTTGCGACCCACAGGTTGAGAACTGCTATTCTAAAGGTTCACTCTTTGGGAGGCCGGGACTCTGAAAATGTCAAAGCATTTCCATCAGCTGAGTATGAGTAACATTCTTTCTTTATCACATGAGCTTGGTTACTTGTCTATAAGGTGGCATAAAAAAGCCTCTCATGCTGTAGTAATAAACTTATTTACTAAAATATATCCAGAGTAAGAAAATTTGTGTTTATGAAAAAGGGAAGGAATAAAAAAAGATAAATATTTAAAATATAAGAAAAAGAACTAAAATGCCTGAAAGAAATCTGCTTGGGATATAAGTAGTCTGCAATGGTAGCAGAACTAATCAGGTCCAAACATTATCTACATTACTCCCAAAACTGAACTTAAAAAACTGAACTGATATTTTAATCACTACCCATAGAAAATAAAATAGGACTTGTAGTGTGACTTACATAGAAAATAAAATAGGGGCTCGGTGCCTGTGGCTCAAGTGCCTAAGGTGCCAGCCACATACACCTGAGCTGGCAGGTTCGAATCCAGCCTGGGCCTGCCAAACAACAATGACGGCTGCAACCAAAAAGAAACTGGGTGTTCTGGCGAGCGTCTATAGTCCCAGCTACTTGGGAGGCAGAGGCAGGAGAATTGCTTGAGCCCAGGAGTTAGAGGTTGCTGTGAGCTGTGATGCCACAGCACTCTACCCAGGGTGACACCTTGAGGCTCTGTCTCAAAAAAAGAAAAGAAAAGAAAAGAAAATAGGACTTGTAGTGTGAATTCTACATGAAAAATTTTAAAGGTAACATACAAACCCCATGAAATTCGAAGTTTTATGGAAATGCAGTAAAGTATCCACTCATCATCTCAACAACAACAATAAGGTAGTGCCCATAGCTCAGTGGGTAGGGTGCCAGCCACATACTTGGAGGCTGGTAGGTTCGAACCCAGCCTGAGCCAGCTAAACAACAATGATGACAACTGCAACCAAAAAAAGAGCCAGGTGTTGTGGCAGGCGCCTGTAGTTCCAGCTACTCCGGAGGCTAAGGCAAGAGAATTGCAAACTCCTGATCCCCAGGAGTTTGAGGTTGCTGTGAGCTGTGACGCCACCGCACTCTACCAAGGGTGACACAGTGAGACTTTGTCTCAAAAAACAACAATAACAACAAAAGCTGGGAATGGTGTCTCTTCCCTGTAATCCTAGCACTCTGGGAGACCAAGGCAGGGGGATTGTCTGAGCTCAGGAGTTGGAGATAAGCCTGAGCAAGAGCTAGACCCCCTCTCTGAAAAAATAGCCAGGTGTTGTGGCAGGCGCCTATGTTCTCACCTACTTGGGAGATTGAGGAAAGGCAATTGCTTGAGCCGAAGAATTTGAGGGTGCTGTGAGCTATGATGCCACAGCATTCTTACCAAGGGTGACAAAGTGAGACTCTGTCTCAAAAACAAAACAAAACAAAAACACAACAACAAAGGAGAACAAAGATTAGAAACAACAAACAGTGCCTATGAAGGGAGATGTTATCAAAGAAGCAGGCAAATTCGTCTCTGTAGAATCCTCAGGAATTAAGAGACCAAGTACCTCTGAAGGTAGGGGTGGATGTACTAAGCTGTTAAAAATAGGGATGTTGGTTCAAGTCAGTAAAAGAAGCAGTTAGATTCCCAGTCCTACAACAGTCCTGCAACAAACTCTATACTGTCAGGAGACCACCCCTTTCCTGCTCCCTAAGGGAACTGGGGATTTATTTTCTGGAGAAATTTCAGAGGAACTGCATTAGAGTCAGGAAAACAGGGCACAGAAGAAAGCAGGATGAGGGGCCAATCTAACAACTGGGGGAATAAGTGAAAATCTCCAGAAGAGAATTGCTAGACTCTTTTCTCCTATTTCAGGAGAATATCAATAGCCAGATTTCCTTTCCCTCCTCTGCACTTTACAGATTACTTCTTTGCAGAAACTGAACTACCAGAGAAAAGAATGCCAGACACAGACTGTCTACCAAACAAGTTTGCCAGATGATACGCTTTTCCATTCTCACAGAATTTCCAGTCAGTTTTTTAATGCTCATTCTTTTTTTTTTGCTGGCCCAGGCCGGGTT
>NW_003852567.1:773540-774558 GCF_000181295.1 Otolemur garnettii
CGGTGTATGTGGCCGGCGCCCTGCCGAGTGAGCTATGGGCACTGCCCCCATTCTTTTCTTTTCTTTTTTTTAAGACAGAGTCTCATTCTGTAGCCCTCAGTAGAGTGCCGTGACGTCACAGCTCGCAGCAATTTCTAACTCTTGGGCTTAAGCGATTCTCTTGCCTTGGCCTCCCAAGTAGCTGGGATTACAGGTGCTCACCACAATGCCTGGCTATTTTTTGGTTGTAGTTGTCATTGTTGTTTGGCAGGCCTGGGCTGGGTTTGAACCCACCAACACCAGTGTATGTGGTTGGCGCCCTACTGCTGAACTATAGGTGCCGAGCCATTAATGCCTCATTGTTAAATATGAATCAGTAATCAAGGATTACCAGACTTTTGAGGACAGCCTCCAAACAGTATGACAAAAACAGAAAATAGAGGAGTCTGGAAGAAATAGAAACAAAATGCAGAAGCAGGAAAAAACAAAACACAACTCAATATATGAGATATCTTTGTCACTTTATTGATGATGTTACCTTTGCTTAAGATAGCTATGTAACTTAGTTTTCCCTACTTTATAGTTACCATTTTCTCTTTTGTAATTAATAAGCAACCTGTGGGGAGATTACTTTTAGAACATGTAAATAAACTGTTCCCCATCAAACTTTCCTCTAATCATTTTATCTGAATCAGTTATTTATTTACTAGAATGGCTGAAAAATCACAATTTTCTACTCCATATACATTTATTAGTTGGCCTTATAGTAAGAAAGATTTCCTTTTTCCTTCTTTTCTCCATTTATTTATTTAGTATAAATAAGGACTCTCCAAGTTTTTAAAAATTCAACGGGCCATAATCAATTACCGATATTACTGATTTTGATGCTTAGATTGTCCCAGATTTGGCACTATTTGGCTTTTTTTTTTTTTAAGACACAGCCTCAAGCTATCCCCCTGGGTAGAGTACCATGGCATCACAGCTCACAGCAACCTCCAACTCCTGGGCTCAAGCGAGTCTCCTGCCTCAGCCTCCCAAG
>NW_003852567.1:774838-784833 GCF_000181295.1 Otolemur garnettii
AGTTTCACTTTGTTGCCCTCAGTAGAGTGCCCTGGCGTCATAGATCACAGCAACCTCCAACTCTTGGGCTTAAGCAATTAATTCTCTTGCCTCAGCCTCCCAAGTAAGTGGGACTATAGGTGCCCGCCACAATGCCTGGCTATTTTTAGAGACTAGGTCTCACTCTGCCTCAGGCTGGTCTAGAACCTTTGCACTCAGGCAATCCACCCGCCTTGGCCTCCCAGAGTGCTAAGGATTACAGGTATGAGTCACCATGGCCAACACTTCCCCTAATGTCATCATCTTATATAATCATAGTACACTTACTAAAACAAAGAAATGAACATTTGGCAAATCATTTCTATTAACGAAAATTGCAAACTTTATTTGAATTTGGCCAGTTTTTCCACTAATGTTCTGTATCTGTTATTTGGCTTTATAAAAAACAAAATACATTATAACTATTATAAAACATGTAAGTTGGCTTGGTGCCTGTGGCTTAAGCGGCTAAGGCACCAGCCACATACACCTGAGCTGGTGGGTTCCAGCTGGGCCCACCAAACAACAATGATGGCTACAACCAAAAAACAGCCAGGTGTTGTGGCTGGCACCTGTAGTCCCAGCTACTTGGGGGGCAGAGGTAGGAGAATTGCTTAAGCCCAGGAGTTAAGAGGTTACTGTGAGCTGTGATGCCACAGCTCTCTACCCAGGGCAACAGCTTGAGGCTCTGTCTCAAAAAAACAAAAACAAACAAAAAAACACATGTAAGTTAATTAAAAATAAAATAAAGCCCCTCCCTGCCCTTTAGGACATGGAGATATACACTAGATGCTGCAAATAACAGCATAGATGGTGTTGTAGGTGTGGCTTAGCAGAGGAGTTCTGCATTTCCCACAGTCAAGATACTGAGTAGTTTTGGGAACTGTCCAGGCAGATAATTTCTAGCAGAAGTAAGCAGTATTAATAAACAGACAAGACTATGTGATCTTAGTATACTTTTGTCCCTTGTCTTCCCAATAATTACTCTGCTGACCTTTCACCTCAGGACACTCTTCTTTGGAAGTCAATAGGAAGTACTTCTGTTTGTGTTGACCTAGTCAGGGATCCTCTACACCAGTGATTTTCAACCCGGGTGTCCTGAGAGGATCTTAGATGTGCCACAAATTTTTTTTTTTTGAAATGAGTTTACCTTTATTTCCTTTACTTTAAGCCAATCATGAGATTTCACAGTGATTTCTGGGTGGGGACAGAAGGGAGGTGGTGTTAATCATCATCAGGGCTGTGGCCCAGTTGGCCTGAGGAGTACAGGCAGGGCAGGCCCTCACTGGGGTAGCTGGAGGAGCACAGACTGCCCTGCTGGCAGGTAGGTGATGTTCCAAGAGTGCGACAGCTGGAATGCAATGTCCTCTGCAGCCTCCAGCTTGCGCAGCTTGATTAGGCCATCACCTGCTGTGGCCAGTGAGTTGGCAATCAGCTCTGCTGCCTTGGAGTCACCCTCGGCAGAGATGATGGCTGCCTTTTTCTGCTGCTCAACCTTTTCCACCACAAATCTGGCCCTCTCTGCTTCCTGCTGAGCCACCTGTTTGGCTTCCACCGCTTCTGTGAACCTCTTCCCGAAGGTCAGATATGTCAAGGAAACATCATCCAGGGTGAGCCTAAAGGTTGCTGTTCGTTCTGTAAGATCATCGCTCACCTGCCTGGAGACGAGCTCTCTCTGGGTGATTAGTTCTCCAGCATCAAAGCAAGCTACCACTGACTTGAGGATCTCTGTAGTAATAGATGGCAGCACACGTTCATCATAGTCCTCTCCAATGCTGGTGAAGACTCGAGGAAGCTGGCTGGCCACAGGCCGGAAGAGGATGTGCAGCGTGATGTTGACATTCTGTAAATCTTTGCTACCAGTGATGACTGGCACGTTACGTGGTTGAGAGCGACAGTCAAGGATAATTGGTTTCTGTACCCATGGGATGAGAAAGTGAGTCCCTTTCCCTACCACAATGTCCTGTACTCCACGGAATCGGTCAAAGATGACAGCTCTGTGTCCAGCATCCACATTATACAAAGCAGAGTTCACCATGCCTCCTGCAACGGCTAAGGCCAGGCCAAACTTGCCGATGGACTCAAACACTTTGGCAGCCATGTTTCCTTCTGTTGGACCCACTCACACCTGCTTCCACTCTGACCTCCACATGAATTCCCCCCACAAAAATTTTTAAAGATCATTAATTAAATTATTTTCCAAAGAAGTTCAAAGCATAGTAAGTATATTCTTTTTCTTTTCTTTTCTTTTCTTTTTTTGGAGACAGAGCCTCACTGTGTCACCTTCGATATAGTGCTGTTGTGTCACAGCTCACAGCAACCTCAAACTTTTGGGCTTAGTGATTCTCTTGCCTCAGCCTCCCAAGTAGCTGGGACTACAGGCACCCACCACAATGCCCGGTTATTTTTTTGTTACAGTTATCATTGTTGTTTTAGCTGGCCCTGGGCCAGGTTTGAACCTACCAGTCTCCATGTATGTGGCTGGCACCCTACCCACTGAGCTATGTGTGCCATCCTATATTCTTTTTCTTTTACTCTTTTTTTGATCAACATAATTTAAGTATGCCTCAGAAGTTTAACCATGGGTTCAAGTTGAGATAAAAATGGTTGAAACACACTGCTGTACACCAACAACCTTAGTTCGATACCTTCTTCTGGCCAGGTTTTACGTATGATCGATCCCAGTAGCAAAGGTCAGAAATCACCTAACTGTGTGATTGATTCTCGGAGCAAAGTTCAGAAATGCTCAAAATATAACAAATCCAAATCAATTATGATATGCTGTACTCTCTTCTCTGGTCTAGAATTATCCCAAGGCTATTAATTAACATCATCTTGTGAGTCAACACATCAATCAATCGAGCAAAAAAGCTATGAGCATGTAGCACTCTTACTGTGTATAAGGCTGTGCTGGATATGCAGGGGTAATGGCCCAATTTGAGGGGGCTTATAATTTTGTTAAAATCATTACCAGTATTTCACTGGAGAGGGCCAGAACAGCAAGAAGGACATGTCATGATATGAGATAAGGGTTAGAGCAGCGGGCTTTTTCCAGCTTCAATACATAAAACAGAGCTACTCTAATTGAAGAAAGGGAGATCTAACGCCCAGTACACTCCAGCTTCCTCTCCTCACTGTATGGGGCTCCAAATCTATCTCCAGGGCTTAGAGAAAGAAATTCTGAAGACCCCTTGGCAAGTGCAAAGGCACAAAGAGGACTGAGCATGGCTTGCTGGGGTTTGGGAATAGCGGGAGTGATATAAATGATTAACTGATACAATCATCTCTCCTTCTCTTTCTTTGTGGCTCCCAAATCAAATATTTATAAAATGATGTTGATGAACTTCACTAATATCAAACTTAACTTTCCAGAACAGAACAAACTTGTACGCAAGTCAAGTCAAGTCAGGCAAGTCAGCTTGTATAACTACTCTCCACCTCCTGTCAAGGTTCTGTCTTTACAGACCATAAGATTAGATGGAGGCTCTGAGTTTCCTATATGACAATCACTTCTCTCTGTAATGTGTGAGAGATGCTGAAAGAATTTGGAGCTTTAAGAACTGGTGCTAATAGGGATCCCTGTGGCTGTCTGTGACTGAGCTGCCGAGTGAGAATAAACAAGTTGTTAGATGCTTGAGAGCACCTGGCTATGGCATCAGGAGTTTAATCCCATAAATGGAATAGAAGCCAACACCCAGGAGGTCATCTGTGTTTCCTTTGAGTAGAGTGTAGCTGTTGCTAGCTGAGGAGGCCACTGATCCTAACTGGTATCATGTTATTTTGGATTCCAAGTGAGCCCAGCATACTGGGAGTGTGCTGGAAGAAGCCTGGCCTGAAGGGCTGTTCCAGACACACCAGCTGTTTCCTTATTAGGCCTCCCTAATATAGAGTCCTCTTTCGAAGCATAGAACTTGCTTTGCTTTTGTTTTCTCACGTAAGCTGTAGAAAAGTTTAGCTAAATGTCCACCCCCAAAAGTCAATACAAACATTCCAGAAGAGGCTTAGCTTTGAAGCAGAATGGGCTCTTTCCTAGGAGGACCTCATACAGGCACACCTTCTTATCTCCAAGTCTATTTCCTCCCTTATGAACTGGAAATATGCAGTGACATTATAAAAAAAAAAAAATCACTGACAGAGACTATCCAAGGGCAGAACTTTCAACAGGTTTCAAGCCTTTTACCTTTTGGCCCCAAGCTCCCATGGCCCCAATTCAAAGAATGGAGATTGCAAAACTATACCCAGGCAAAGAATAAGCTAAAGCCACTGACCCTCACTGAACTTAAAGGGTCATTTTCCTTTAATCTATAAAAATCTGATAATAAATAAACTGAGTTTTGTTCCAAGGTCTTTCTCTCTGCTCAAAATAAATTATATCTAGAAAGAAAATTCCTCTCTTCCACTTATCCAGCCATCAAGTACATACCTTTCTCCATTAGGCTACCTATTTGATTCCCTTCTTATCTCAACTGGTAGCATCTGTTTTGAGGCAGAGGGTTTAATCAGATGACCTCTTTAAGGTCCCTTTCAGGTCTAATTATAATCTAAGCCAAATTAAAACCTGGAGCCCAAGGAAAAGTTCCATTCAGTCTATTAAAAAAGGTCTCCCTCTCACTCTCCTGCATTCCAACATGAATACATATGTGCACTTTTATTCCCAGGTGCCTGGCTTCTAACTGCTACAGTTATAAATCTCTGGACATTGAAAATTTTCTATAAATCCTATTTTTGAGGCTATATTAGGGGGAGAGAGGAGGGCTATAAGAAATTATGAATTTAGCTCCTACCTTGACGGATTGCATTCTTCAGATGAAGGGATGGAAAGTGCAGCAGTGAAGGAGGCCCACAGAATAAAGCCTCCCAATGCTAGGTGTAGGTGAGCAGCAGTGAGCAGGAAAACTACC
The DNA here is from genome assembly GCF_000181295.1 of Otolemur garnettii. NCBI lineage: Eukaryota > Metazoa > Chordata > Mammalia > Primates > Galagidae > Otolemur > Otolemur garnettii. Next base: position 779,758 of record NW_003852567.1, read on the forward strand.
AAGACCAGACACAGTGTCCCAGGGTGGATGCTGAAAGCCCCAGCATGGCTGCTTTGCTTGGAGGACAACACTCCAATGTGTATTTGCAGGAACAAGTTAGTCAGAACAAGAAAGGCCTCTATACTGCTCCTGGACTGTTCAGTGCAGTCAAACCCTTGCTTATTCTATGGCTGTTTCTTCTGGCTCCTGGAGCCAAAGTGTTTTCTGCTCCTCCTCCCCCTAAGCAGTGGACTGAAGTATGCAAGAGGGTAAGCTGCTATCCAATCAATCTGTCCAAAGCTGTAAATAAAAGCCCACATATGCACAGTAAAGTAGGCTATAAGAAGAATCTAGATTGAATTACACAAGCCAGTAGTGAGGCCAGAGTGGGAGAGGTAGCAGAAAGAAGGGAGGAAAGCCTAGTTGCTCTTCAAGGAATCCTTTCATTCAAGTACAATTATACCCTTCCCTCAGCATGACCTGGCCATGTTCTCAGCAGAGGGGTCTGTTTCACTAGCAGGTGGCAGCAAAGACCATTTCTGCACACCAATAACTACTTGCTTTAATTATGGGTCTAAAAGCAATTACAATTTTTAAAATTTTGTTTAGACTCAGCACCTGTAGCTCAGTGAGTAGGGCACTAGCCACATACACTGAAGCTGGAGGGGTTCGAGCCCAGCCCAGGCCTGCTAAACAATGACAACTGCAACCAAAAAAAAAAGTAGTTGGGCGTTGTGGTGGGTGCCTGTAGTCCCAGCTACTTGGGAGGCTGAGGGAAAAGAATCGCTTAAGCCCAAGAGTTTGAGGTTGCTATGAGCTGTGATGCCACAGCACTCTACCAAGGACAACATAGTGAGACACTGTCTCTAAATAAATAAATAAATAAATAAGGGCAGCGCCTGTGGCTCAAAGGAGTAGGGCGCTGGCCCTATATACCGTAGGTGGCAGGTTCAAACTCTGCCTCAGCCAAAAACTGCAATAAATAAATAAATGAATAAATAAATAAATAAATAAAATAAAATAAATAAAATGTTGTTTAAACAAAACTTTTTGAAGAGAAAATTTAAAAAGCAGGTGCTAGAGTCTGGGTGAGTCTTAATGTATTTTGGAATCTAGGTTCTATAATGATTCAGAGCATGGATTTTGGTGTTAAGACAGGGCTGTGCTCCACTTTGCCAGTTGTGGAATTCTGGGAAGTCACTCCACCTCACTAAACGTCAGCTTCCTCATTTGTAAGATTGTCATGATATTTTTTTTCTCAAAGGCTTTAGGTAAAATTAAATAAGATACTGTACATAAAAGACCTGACACAAGGTAAATGCTCAGTAATATGTCACTTATTATCTTTGAAAGATGATTAAGGGAGTCCGTTCCTCTCTCCTTTTCCAATTTCCCAGGAAACCTAAAGGTTCTAGATCTAGAGAAGTGGCAGACAAAAACTGCCAAAGGAAACACAGAGTCATGTTCTTCTTTTCTCTAGCCTGCCCTAGGACTGAATCAGTTGTCCTATGCCCAAAAGACTTTAGACAGCTAGTTGGCCCTGGCAGCTTCCAGGTTCTCCTAAAACAAAGACACTGATCCATCTCTAGTGTTACCTGGTGTAGGGCATGCTGTCAGACTGATGGTGCTGCTTCTCCTGGGGCCCCAGATCACCCAGATCAGATCCCAGTAGGTGAAGGAGAGAAAGAGTGTGATCCCAAGTTGGCAGGATAGGTCTGTCCAGGCTGTTGTCTGCCCATCACAGCTGCCTGTGAGGCCTATGGGTTAATAATAGCAACTCTGATGCCAATGGATTAAGACAGAACTGTAGGAGGTGTTTATTTTTATACTCTGGCGTCAGTATCAAGTTCTACTGGTTACTGCCCAAATCTAGGGCAGCTTCCTGCTCTAGGAGTGGTCTCAGTCTTCTCCAGGTTGCTAAGTTAGATTCTGGAGGACGTAAGCCTTATTGAACAGTTCAGCATTATCAGGGACAGGGAAGGGGAAGAAGAACAAACAGAGCTTTCTTTCATATGTCCCGTGAAATCTCTGGAACTATGTGGACCTCACAGCATTCTCAATGAGTTAAGTAGGCACTGCTGTTTTGAACAGGGAACACACACACATACACACAAATTGAACAGGGAACACACACATATACACACAAATTGGCTGCACTGAAATGATCTTTAATAAAATCAAGGAAAAACTGCCACTCAACTAACCAGAAGTTCAGCCTTGTCTCTCACAAGTCCTAGACTAATGCAGTGAGTGCCGACATTGTAAAGAAAAAGAAAAAGCCTGGGTTCTATAGGACAATGGAGGGATTAGGCTGGTCTTCAATTGATTAGCATGATTTTTAGCGGGTACATCAAATTCCTTGCAAATTTGTGTCATCAGAGCTCCTTTCCTAGACATGACACACTAGGATAGAAACCACAAGCAATTAGCCCTCATTCGGCCAGGAGCCAATGTCCAGATAATCTTTCCTGAAAGCTTCTTTATCCCATTGCCTGAAGACTGGGATTCCAGAGACCTCATACTTTGACCACAGTATCTGGAACTCTGTGGATACCCCACACATCTCCCCAAAAGGCAGCTTTTGACACAAGTTTCTATTTGCTCCATCAGGCAGACAGGAGTGTGAGGGAGCTGACAGCTGGATAGCTGATGTAAATAAATGTAGACTGGCCTAACTGAAGGGCCATGTGCACAGCAGACTGTGGTGGAATGACAAAAATGTACCACACACCAGGTAGGAATGCTGAAGTGCGAAGAAAACAGCCAAGTGCACAGAAACAGTGACTCCATCATCTTCCTGCCTGTGACTGACTCATAACCCCTCATCAGTGACACAGTATGCCAACACCTTAAGGAGCCAGGGTGCTAGCAGGAGTTAGGCTGGTGAAAGACTCATCTAATACATTTTTTCCCTGTCATTCAAAGCTTATCCATTTGGTCATCAGAATAACAATGGCAGCCTCAGAAACAACCAGATTTGATCACTAGTGATAAAGGAGTTTCATCACAGCTCCATCTGGAAGCTACTCATGCCTAGGACTGTGGCAGGATGCCCAAGGCTAAGAAGACTGCTTTTATTCTTGGCTTTTTCTCTGACTTGCTGGGTCATCTGGGGCATGGCACCTGTGCTCTCAAATGTCTAGGTTTACCATTGGGAAAGGGGGCTAATTATGTCTACCTTCTGGTGTTGTGGCAAGCAAAAATATCTGAAAAATAAAAAGCATAGTAACAGGAAAGATAAATGCTATGAAGCCTTTGGACTAAAATATTTCAGAAATATACTTGTTATCTGTGCATACAGGTAGAGTGCTCCAGTGTTCTTTCCCTTGGGTTTTCCCTCTTCTTAGGCCTATTGACTGTGTTGGGAAATGAGACTGGTCTGTGCTCAGAGGTACAGTACACTTCTTTCAGGTCTAAAATCCTCACCTCTGGATCAAGGAGTAGGTGAAATAGTTAGGAATCTGCTTACCTACACACCAGGTATTAATATCCACTAATGTGTAATAAGGAAGGTAGAAATATGAAAGCAGAAACACATACTTCCATTCCTCCTGCTTGTCTGTCTAGGGGTCACGAACCTAATTCTCCCCTGTGCCTGGGCCTGGGACACTGACCTGAGGCCTGTCTCCCACGGACACAGGATTCAACAGCAGGACTTACTGGTCCTAGCCTAAGAGGCCTGAACAAGCAATGTTAATAAAAGAATGTATTCCATTGCTCAGAACAAAGGCAGTACTGTATTCTAAACTCAGCACAAGCCTTCCCCTTTTCTAGCCCAGCAATCCCTTAGTATGGGGCTTGTTTGCCAGGTCTCCAGAACTCTTGAAGGAGACAGAAATCTGTTCTTTATTGAAACTCACACCTCTTTTTCTCTGAGTATGTAAAGATTCAAAACAGATGTTCAAACCTCCTACACTCTCACCTTTCAGAGAAGCCCCTGGATCAGGGATCAGCAAACTCTTTCTGTAAAGAGCTGGACAGTACATATTTAGGTTTTGTGGACCACATAGTTCTGCCATCTATTCTTTTTAAAATTTTCTTGTAGTTTGACAATTTATAATTATATATATTTATGGGGCATAAAGTGTTGTTAGGATGTTAAATGATGTTTATGCACACAAAGTGGAATAATTAAATCAAGCTAATAAACACATCCACAAACTCATTTTTTATGGTGATAAATTTTTTTTTTTTGAGATGGAGTCTCAAAAGAGTGCTGTGGCCTAAGCCAAGCTCAAAGCAACCTCAAACTCTTGGGTTCAACTGAACCTTTTGGCGGCTCAACCAAACCTCCTAAGTAGCTGGGACTACAAGCACTGGCCATGATACCCAGCTAATTTTTTTACTTTTAGTAGAGATGGGGTCTCATTCTTGCTCGGACTAGTCTTGAACTCCTGAGCTCAAGCAATCCCCTGCCTCCGCCTCCCAGAATGATAGGATTACAGGCATGAGCTACCGTGTTCTGCCTGGTGAGAACATTTAGAATCTATACTTTCAGCAATTTTGAAATGTATGATATACTTTTTTTTTTTTTAAAAACAAACCTTTAAAAACCATTCTTATTTTGTGGGCCATACAAAAACACCCTAGATGGGCGGCGCCTATGGCTCAATGGGTAGGGTGCATACACCCAGGCTGGTGGGTTTGAACCTGGTCTGGGCCAGCTAAACAATAATGACAACTGCAACAACAACAATAAAAATAGCTGGGGTTTGTGGCAAGGTGCCTATAAATCCAGCAACTTGGGAGGATGAGGCAAGAGAATCACTTAAGCCCAGGAGTTTGAGGTCATTGTGAGCTGTGACATCACAGCACTCTACCGAGGGTGACATAGTGACACTCTGTCTCAAAAACAAAAAAAACCAAAGCATAATACTTATAATAGTATTAGCTATTATTTATTATCTACTTTGTTGCCCACCATACTAGATGTTTGTCATAAGTGCTCTTCTAATCTTCACAATAACCATGCAAAGTAGATGTTATTATTCCTATTTTGCAGTGGAGGAAACTGAGACTCTTGCAGAAATTCACTTTATCCAAGATCACATAGCTAGGGAAGTAGGCAAGTTGGGTTTTTAACTTTTTTTTTTTTTT
>NW_003852567.1:784916-788333 GCF_000181295.1 Otolemur garnettii
CCTCCCAAGTAGCTGGGACCACAGGCGCCCGCCACAACGCCCGGCTATTTTTTGGTTGCAGCCATCATTGTTGTTTGGCGGGTCCGGGCTGGGGTTCGAACCCGCCACCTTAGGTGTATGTGGCTGGCGCCTTAGCCGGTTGAGCTATAGGCGCCGAGTCGGGTTTTTAACTTTTGTTTGACTCATTATACAGCCCTTGTTCTTTTTTTTTCTTTTCTCTTTTGAGACAAAGTCTCACTCTGTTGCCCAGGCTAGAGTCCTGTGGCATCACAGCCTAGCTCATAGCAACCTCAAACTCCTGGGCTCAAGAGATCCTCCTGTCTTAGCCTCCCAAGTATCTGGGACTACAGGTGTCTGCCATAATGCCCAACTCATTTTTCTGTTTTTGTAGAGGCAGGGTCTCACTCTTGCTCAGGCTGGTCTTAGCTTCTGTGCTCAAGCAACCCCCTGTCCCCCACCCCCAATGCTATGCTAGGATTACAGCTGTGATGCCCAGCCAGCCCTTGTTCTTTGAATAAGCAAAAGCTTTAATTTGGGTCCTGTTAAGGCTTTGTTCTCAATAGCAGCAATCTGTTGTTATGCCCTTTCAATGGTCTGAATATTAATGAATGACAAGGCACTTAAAATCACAAACATGACAATTTCATGTGGTTGTGACACAGGTCAAATCCGTACAGCTATATTCATACTTAAAGCTGGGGTACTGAGCTAACATATATTTATTCTTTACAAGAATAAAACAGGATTTTAAAGTTGTGTCTTTGCCTAAAGGCCAAATAAGTCTCTTTCCAACAGTGGTATATGTATATCCTTATCCAATGTATGTTATTTTGTAAACAATTGGCTGAATCGAATTAGTTCCTCTTTCCCAGGTCCCAGATTGTTAGTTGGGAATCAAATATCCATTCTCCTTTTCTCTTTCAAATTAATAGAACCCTGATATTTCATTGCTGCCCAATGGAAATTCTACAATTCCACCTTCCTTGCAGGTAGGAGTGGCCATTTGACTAAGTTATGGTGGAACTGTTGTGTGGGACTTCTGGGTGGTCTTTTTATGATGAACAAGGTGTATCCTTCTTCCTCCATCCTGCTGTTATGAAGGTAGGTGTGATGACAAGAGCTATAGTAAGCCATCTTAGATCATAAAGATGGTCTAGGGATATCAGCAAAACCCCAGAAGGTACTTGGGTCTCTAATAACTGTGGAGCTACCATATTTCTAGATTTTTTGTTGTTGTTGTGAGAGAAACAAACAGTTATCTTAAGTCACCAGTTTTGGGTTTCTGTTACTCATATTTCTATTTTTATATATCCTACCATATCCCATTACCAAGTCTTATTGATAAGAAAGGTAAAGGTCTATTTACCTTTCTTCATTCCTATTGCTATTAAGGACCAGCCTATACTTATCTCTTGTCTAAATTCCTACATCGACCTCCTTCCCTAGTCATCTTTGAAAATGAAGTCTATTTATACCATCCTCTTGCTTAAAAACCCTTCAAAAGCTTTCCATAAAGCCTTTAAAGGCTCCTTAAAGGTACACTCTGTTCTCTATAATATACCTCTTCAATCTCATCTTTTGCCCTACAGTTATACTATCCCCTCTGTACTGAATGGAATAATGCCCTCCATTTGTCTGTTTAAATTCTAATCATCCTTGAGGTTTTCAGCTAAAATATTATAAATTCAATGGCTCTTCCCAGACAACATTATGTGCCCTAGTTGTGTGCTTCTATTTCCCTGTGTTGTGTCTTATAATTGTTTATTCATCTCCTAACACAAGACAGCAAGCTTCATGGGCTGGAACTCTGCCCATCATTATTTATTGTTATACACTCAGTAGCTAGCAGTGTCTGGCATACATAATAGGGTTAATATTCTTCAATAAATTAACGAAATTTTCAAGATGGCAGCCATGAAGAATGTCCCAAAATTTGAAATGAACATACTCTTTACTTCTATGAAATACATTTAAAAGAATTATCTTTTAAAAACACAGTTTCATATACCTACATGGATATCCATTGATAAAATATTTATAAAATTTTGTTTTAATATTCTAAATGTTTTCTCATGAATATTTTGCTTAAGTAAATTATGAATTCATGCAATGAAATACTCTATGAAACAATAAAAAAGTTATATTAGAATAATTGCCAAAATGAAACTGTGTTCATGATACAGGTGTTCTTTTTTTTTAAATAAAGCAATTTACAAAATACAACTCATGGTGTGATCTCATTTTTATTAAAAAAAAAAACTCACATACAGCCAGACACAGTGGTTTATGCCTGCAATCCTAGCACTCTGGTAGGCAGAGGTGGGCGGATTGGTTGAGCGTGTGACTTTGAGATCAGCCTGAGCAAGAGCAAGACCCTGTCTCTAAAAATAGCCGGGCACCTGTAGTCCCAGCTACTTGGGAGGCTGAGGCAAGAGAATCACTTGAGCCCAAGAGTTTGAAGTTGCTGTGAGCTATGATGCCACTGTACTCTATGAAGGGCATCAAAGTGAAACTCTGTCTCAAAAAACAAAACAAAACAAAACAACAAACCTACACACACATTTTCTTCATTTTGCTTATCTGTGTTCTGAGTTTTCTGGCAATAAATGGGCTGATGGACTCTTTTGAGCCATCTGGGATCCTCAATTTTGAAAGCTTGAGGCTTGTGCTCCCCATCAACACAGGAGACTTAAGGGAGTACCACTTACTGCTTCAGAGAGGACAGATAACTTTACTGGGACAAGTATTTATTGAGTGCCTAAGGAATGCCCAATAGCTTATTTCAAAGACGCAAAAGCTACAGGTATGCCCTAGGGCAAATTATAAATTCATTGAGAAAGATAAATGTTTTGTTTTGTTTTAGACAGAGTCTTACTCTGTCACCTTAGGTAGAGTGCTATGGCATCATCATAGCTCACAGCAACCTCAAACTCTTGGGCTCAAGCAATACTTCTAACTCAGCCTATGGAGTAGCTGGGACTACAGGCACCTGCCATGATGCTCGGCTCATTTTTCTATTTTTAGTAGAGACAGGGTCTTGCTCTTGTTCAGGCTGGTCTCAAACTCCTGAGCTCAAACAATCCATCTGCCTTGGCCTCCCAGAGTGCTAAGACTACAGGTGTGAGCCACCACCAGAAAGATAAATGTTATTGTAAAGATTTAAATTACAGCTTGGCACCTGTAGCTCAAGCACCTAAGGCACCAGCCACATACACCACCAGATTTGGTGGGTTTGAATCCAAACTACAACAACAACAACAACAAAAATAGCCAGGTGTTGTGGTGGGCGCCTGTAGCTGTAGTCCCAGCTACGTGGGAGGCTGAGGCAAGAGAATTGCTTAAGCCTAAGAGTTGGAGGTTGCTTTGAGCTGTGATGCCACTGCACTCTACCCAGGGCGACAGCTTGAGGCTCTGTCT
>NW_003852567.1:788681-792288 GCF_000181295.1 Otolemur garnettii
AAAAAAAAAAGAGAATATTGAAACTTATGCCTGACCCTTTCATAAAAAATTAGTAAAATAACAGACACACCTGAAGAGCGATTTTCTTGTATTTTTGTTTTTCTTGAATTAGCACATCAATTCACAGGTGAACATAAACATGATACTACCTTATAGAGGTGAATTACATAAAGTAGTAAGGACTATAAAGCAAGGAAGTACATTATAACTATTTATATACATTTTCACTTTCCTCCTTGGTTACATACTAAATTCTTCTTCTTTGTAGTCACTTAACCTAGTGTAAAGCCTGGAGCATGATAGATTCTTAAAATGTTTATTGAACTGAACTAAGGAGGAAGTGAATCTTCATCAAATTAAACCAGAAAAATTCCCTTCTCCAGAGCAGAATTTGGTTCATTACAGCTATAGACCCATTTAGTTCTAGTCCTCCTTGTTGGGGTGAAGAGTGCTGAAGAGGATAGAGGGAATATAGCAGGTGGCCTCTGGGATGTACAAGGGAAGCAGCCTACAGACAACTCTCCAGGGGTACCCTTCACACTCAGCATTGTGCTCCCTGTACTGCTAGTGCAGTGGTTCTTAACCTTCCTAATGCCATGGCCCTTTAATACAGTTCCTGTGGGTCTTGACCCACAGGTTGAGAACCTCTGTAGTGGGAGTCACAGCAAGGGAACCAGAACAGCATGTCCCAGCCCAAATGCCAGAAATCCTCCCTCCCTCTTTCTTCCCACCTCTCCCCTTAACCTCACCAGTCTTCAACTCTGTCCCGTTAGTGGCTTCCAATGAGGGCTGCTGAGCAGTTAGGAAAGAATGCAGGATGTATCTCAAAAGTCCAGCACTTGCTGTGAAACAATTTTGTTTTTCCTAAAAAGGGTAGTCTACAAAGTTACGTTAAGACCCAGCTCTCCTCCATGGGAACATTTCCAACTCCATCTAGAGAAACTCCTTGGGTTATTTAGAGTTTCAGGAAAAGTACCTGGAGTTTCCTGCTTGGTCAACCTATGTTGGAGTCATCTCTGGATAGAGGTAGGGAAGTTATAGCAGAGAAAGTATTAACTCTATGCTCCCTTTGCCAGCTACAGCCCCACCAAGTTCACCCAGGGACAGCAAATATCAGGATCCATTAATAGTCAATTTCACAATAAGGACAACAAGCCCTGTTGCCAAAAACACAGCCTATTTGGCATCAAACCTTAGTGGCTGCACCCAAAGGAGGCAAGATCTGGGGAATCCAACAGCCCAGCCCAGCCCAGCCCAGAAGCACACCAAAAGGGGTCTCTGGAAGGGTTTCCTTCCCTGAGTTAGGCAAATGTATAAAGGAATTTATCTGTGGTTTTGACAAACTTAAATGTGAAAGTCTTGCCCAAGGACTAAATGACTTAGTCAATAAATATTAGCTGAGCACCTATGAAGTGCCAGGCACTATAACATGTGAACAAAACAGATCTGGTGCCTGTTTTGTGGAGCTTATAGTTCACCTGGGGAGACTAAACATAAAATATAAAATAAAAACATAAAATATAAAATACATAAAAATATAAAATATATAAAAATATAAAATAAAAACATAAAAACATAAAATATAAAATAAAATATAAAACATAAAATAACTATGACTATACAAACTAGTAAGTAGTGTAAAATGTGCTGCATTTAGAAGAAAGACAGATAAATCATAAAAGCCACCTTTGTCTAGGGAGGCCAATTAGCATATTCATTAATCAGGGTGCAATTTATACTGTACTGGCAACTAAAATTATCTGTTTGGCTGGGGAAGGTGGCTGATGCCTATAATCCTAGCATTTTAGGAGGCTGAGGTATGTAGACTGCCTGAATTCAGAAGTTTGAGATCAATTTGAGCAAGAGTGAGACCCTGTCTCTACTAAAACATTAAAACCAGCCAGGCGTCTATAGTCCCAGCTACATGGGAGGCTGAGGCAAGAGGAGCTCTCTTTTTTTTTAAACCTTATTCAAATTAACATGAGGGTACACTATTTAGGTTACATTGTTCTCACTTACAGGGTAAAGTTTCATTTGCAGAAGAGCCCCTCACCAGGGGGCATGTTATATACTCTCACAATGTGCACTTTAGGTGAGATCCCGCCTCATGCCCTCCCTCCTTCTGCCAAACTTCCTCCCCAACTTCCTGCTCTGGGTTCCCTCTACCCCCAAACTGGACTATAAGCGTGGTTTATTGTTCTTATGAACATGTAATTGTTTACACATTGATTTCATTTAAGTATGGAGTATACTGGATATTAATTTTTCCATTTTTGTAATACTTTACTAAGAAGAATGTATTTCACCTCCATCCAGGTAAATGTAAAAAATGTAAAGTCTCCATCTTTTTAATGGCTGCATAATATTCCATGGTATACATATGTACCACAGTTTGTTGATCCATTCATGGGTTGATGGGCACTTAGGCTGCTTCCACCACTTAGCAATTATGAATTGAGCTGCAATAAACATTCCAGTGCAAATGTCTTTGTGGTAAAATGATTTTTGTTCTTCTGGGTAAATACCTAGTAATGGGATTACAGGGTCAAATGCAAGGTAAGAGGATCTCTTGAGTCCAAGAGTTTGAGGTTGCTATGAGGTATGACACTGCAGCACTTTACCCAAGGTGAGAGAGTAAGACTCTGTCTCAAAAAAAAAAAACCAATTAAAAAAAAATCTGTTAAGGTGGCAACTGTAGCTCAGTGGGTAGGGTGTCAGCCACATAGCCCCAGACTGGCAGGTTTGAATCTAGCCTGGGCCAGCTAAACAACAATGACAACTGCAACAAAAAAAATAGCTGGGTATTGTGGCGGGCACCTGTAGTTCCAGCTACTTGGGAGGCTGAGATAAGAGAAATGCTTAAGCCCAAGAGTTTGAGGTTGCTGTGAGCTGTGATGCTACAGTACTCTACAGAGGGTGACATAGTGAGATTCTGTCTCAAAAAAAAAAAAAATCTGTTTGAACTGAAAACTCTTGCCCTTGAAGAGACACTAGAATCTATCAATAATGGGCTTTTAGTTGAACTCCACTTTTATTTCCACTCACTCTGTGGAGTTCAGTACCTATTTTTATATTGCATATTTTTATTTAAGGCATAGGAATTCACTTCAGCTAACAAACTACTGTCTATTGCAATGAAGAATAGAACCTTGATTTGTTCTTTCCAGCTTCAGGCCATTTTTTTGTTTCTTTCTGGTCAATGTAGAGAACCAAAAAACATGAGTAGACAACTCTACTCTTTTTTCCTTTTTGAGACACTGTCTCTTGTTGCCCCAGGTTAGAGTATAGTGGCATCATCATACCTCACAGCAACCTCAAACTCCTGAGCTCAAGCGATTTCCTGCCTTATCCTCCCAGTAGCTGGGGCTACAGGTGCATACCACTATGCCTGGCTAATTTTTTCTATTTTTTGCAGACATGGGGTATTGCTCTTCCTAGGCTGGTCTCAAACTCCTGATCTCAAGCAATCCTCCTGCCTTGGTCTCCCAGAGTGTTAGGATTACAGGAGTGAACCAACAATTCTACTCTTTTTTTTTTTTTTTTTGAGACAGAGCCTCAAGCTGTCCCCCTGGGTAGAGTGCCGTGGCATTACAGCTCACAGCAACCT
>NW_003852567.1:792358-795722 GCF_000181295.1 Otolemur garnettii
CGCCCGGCTATTTTTTGGTTGCAGCTGTCATTGTTGTTTGGCGGGTCCGGGCTGGGGATTCGAACCCGCCACCTTAGGTGTACGTGGCTGGTGCCTTAGCTGGTTGAGCTATAGGCGCTGAGCCAACAATTCTACTCTTAAGGTCTAATTCTGTAGCACAGGGCAAGTTATTTTATTCGTTTTAAAAATGGGTATAATATAATACATCTCTTATAGGATGGTGGAAGCAGTTACAGAGAAGATAGGTAAGACATCTAGGACAGTGGCTGGTATTTAGAGAGGGCTCAGTAAATGACAGCTATTAGTGCGATTCAGGAATCCTGTTCAGGAATTCCAAATCCCTTGGATTGCCTTTTTGAGACTGTACTACTGTTGCATTCACCAATTTAAAACAGAGAACCATGTCACAGTCATAGCCAGTATTTTCTTTTTAACAGGCATACTATCTCAAATTCTTTAGTCTGTCTTTCTCTCTCTCTTTCTTTTTTTAAGAGGGGGAAGAGTGTAGGGGGAAGAGATGAGAAAGAGAGAGAAGAGAGGGAGCAGGGAATGAGAGGACTTTAACTTTTCTTCATGGCTCTGTTCTATGTCCCCCTATAAGTTGAAAAGTAAAGCAACCCTGTCCCAGGAAACACCCCAAGCAATGTTTTCCAACCCACAGGAAAAAGGTTAAAGTGAATTTCCAAGTTATTTGTGAATTAAGAACTTCCCACGGGATAAATAAGCATATGACTACTTGAACTGCTCACTGTCACCAGAACACAGTAAAAGCAAGTCCTCCACATAAACTCATGGGCTGACAAGATTCTCCTTAAAAGATCTAATTATTTCTACACATGTATACCATGTGACTCCCTCCCATCTCTAGTCCCAAAGCTTGTGGTTTAGGAAAGTCTCTCTGGTTTATCCTCTCTTCTAATTCCTACAACCAGCATCTAGAGTCCAGACACCTTTTTTCAAGGGCTATTAATTTAGTCTTTGGGCAGATTCCTATTGGCCTGGAATTGAAATTATTGCTAGGAATACAGTGGCAAACAAAACAGACATTATCTCTGCCCTCCCAGAGCTTATGATTTAGTGCAGGAAGGCAGATAAATAATCAAACAATAAAAATATAATTATAAACTGTAATTTACAGCAAATGCTGTAAATAAAGAATAGAGGGTATCAAGAGGACCTGCTTAAGATTTTGTGGGTCAGAAAAGGCTTGTCTGGCAAAATGATGCTTAAAATGAGGCTTGAAAGGTGAATTAAAAAGAAGTTAAACAGATGAAGAGCAGGAAACAACATTTCAGGCAGAGAGATTGGCATGTATAAAAGGCCCTGACACAAAAAGATGGTTGGTATCTTAGGAAAACTGAAAGAACACCAGTGTGGCTGAAAGTGTCCTGATTCATATATGACAACCTGGAGTCCATTTGGTGATCCTGACATGAACAATTTCAGGGATGTGGTAAGAAAAGAGGTTAGAGGGAGAGGGTTCAAGAGTGAATAGAAAATTTGGTGGAGATTGCATGGGTGGCCAGTGCAGGCTAGCTTTTAAAAGAGTAGAGAAATAATGGAGCTTAGCACCTATAGCACAGTGGTTACAGTGCCAGCCACATGCACTGAGGCTGGCCAGTTCAAGCCTGGTCCAGGCCAGCTAAACAACAATAACAACTGCAACAAGAAAGTAGCAGGGTATTGGGGCAGACGCCTGTAGCCCCAGCTACTTGAGAGGCTGAGGCAAGAGAGGCTTGGGCTTAAGAGATGAACTGTGATGCCACCGCACTCTACCAAAGATGACATAGTGAGACTCTGTCTCAAAAAAAAAAAAAAAGAAAGAGTAAAGGGACAGAATCAAGCCGGTAATATGGAGTTAAGAAATCTATCTTTAAATTAATATTTATTTTATCACATTAATATAAGTACATGGTTATAAAGTCAAATAGTACTAAACAGTTTATGACGAAAAGCAGCAATACCCAGCTGAAAAACACTACTTTCAAACCCTTTAGCCATTTAACTGGCATTTATGTCCATGTTTCTAATTGATATGCTTATTAAATTATTTCTTGATTTTAAACTTCTTTTGACCTCCTAATAAGGAAGGCAAAGACTTAGAATTGTTATACCCACCTTCTTCACAATTTCTGGTTAAATTAAGATCCAATGTTTACTATGACTTGGTAGTTTGTGATCCCTTACTATTACTATATAATTCACAATATTACTTTTAACACTTGACTCTCTTTTGGTTTGTTTAGTTTCTATATATTTGTCCCTCAGTCTTTCCAAAGTCTTTAGCAGAACTGTAACAATCCTTCCAAACTGTAAAAATCTCTGCTGATATTTAAGTTTACAAATGGTCAAACGCTGTCCCTCCCACTTTGGGGGGTGAGGGGGGAAGATTTTCCTTCCAGAACATTCTATTCTCCTGCTACATCCTGAACAGACTCCTCTTTGGGTTTGCAATACCCTATTGCACTGGGCTTCTCTTTATCATCATTCTAGGAATATATAGCTCATGTCTTTAAAATGTCAAGTCCTTTAATTCAGTAACTCCACCTCTAGAATTCTATCCTCAGGAAATTATCAGAAATGTTTATGCAAATATTTTTGCATAAAGTTGTTAATCTTAGAATTTATTAGAAAAGTCAGAAACTATTAAAAAAAAGTACAACATTTGGGTTAAGTAATGTATGGCTTATTCAACAAAACAGATTTATTACTGATTTTTGGCTACTAAAAATTTGGTCTCTAAGTTCTGTCCAATGATGTTTTCATTTTATACTGGTTTTTATCTTCTAGATTCTCCACAGTGAGCATCTATTTCATCTATATTCAGAAAAATAATTAAAACATTTTTTTCAGAACATTTTTAAATAAAATAAAGGAGATTTTAATTTTTTCTTGAGATAGAGTCTCACTCTGTGGCCCTGGGTAGAGTTCCATGGTGTCATAGCTCATAGCCACCTCAAACTCTCAGGCTTGAACAATACTCTTGCTTACTCTGAGACTATAGGCACCTGCCATGATGCTTGCCTAGTTTTTCTATTTTTCATAGAGACAGGGTCTTGCTCTTGCTCAGGTTGGTCTCAAACTCTTGAGCTCAGGCAATTTGCCCGCCTCAGCCTCCCAAAGTGTGAGGATTACAGGTGTGAGCCACTGTGCCCGGCTTAAAGGAGATTTTTTAAGTTTCATAGGGAAATATACCCTTCATTTCATCTTTCTCTAGAAAAAGACATTTAAGTTTAAACATTTTCTAGGTTAAAGTGTGGGCAGCTAATATCATTTCCTTAGAACTATTCTCCACAATCCCTTAATCTTGAGTGAGCAAGAGCTTTATAATCCTAATGTTTAAAGGAAGAAAACACAGTGTGAT
>NW_003852567.1:795790-798773 GCF_000181295.1 Otolemur garnettii
AAAAAAAAAGCCCTTACATAAGAGACAATAGAGTTTGGGCCTAAGAGTAGTGCTACTCGGTGTGGTCTGGGGACCAGGAGAATCCGCCTCACCTGGGAACTTATTAGGCAAAGGTAAATACTTGGACCCCATGCCAGACTTATTGAATCAGAACTTCAGAGGTGATCCAGGTGATTTCTTTTTTCTTTTGTATCCTAAAGTTAGAGAAGCACAGGTCTAGAAGAAATAAAACAAAGAGGCTACTAGCACTCAAGAAGCAAGAGGTGCAAAGCCTCTCCCTCAATGTTCAATGTATATTTTTTAAAAGCATAAACATTATTATTAAATATTCTAAAAATGAAGATTATTTTCAGTTTTTGGCCAGGGCTGGGTTTGAACCTGCCACCTCCGACATATGAGGCTGGTGCCTTACTCCTTTGAGCCACAGGCGCTGCCCAAAGAAAAGTTTCCATTTCAACAGTTCCCTTAGATTCTTTTTTTTTGGCCGGGGGCTGGGTTTGAACCTACCACCTCCAGCATATGTGGCCGGTGCCTTACCCCTTTGAGCCACAGGTGCTGCCTCCCTAAAAATGAAGATTATTTTCATATTATAAACTATACAGTATGGCTAGAAAAATATTTCTTGACTCTATACTAGAACAGGTTGACAAACTAGCATAGAATCTTAGACTAAAGGTATAAAAGGGATCTACAATTCATTCCACATTTCACACAGCTCACAGGATTTCACATAGTTGATTTGAGGATTGTATATATGCAGTATATATATTTTATTTCTCTTGCACTATGGTTGGCAACTAGTTGGCGGTCAATTAAAGATGATTATAGGACTCCAAACCCGATCATTTCTCTTCACCTCTTTTTATTTTGTAGGCAAGACTCAGAGAAATATTTGTTCCAGTGACTTTCAAACTGTGCTTTATACAGCTCCCTCAGGGAACAGGGAAAAGCAAGTGAAGGGGATGCAGAGGAAAGGAGAGGGAGAGATAACAGATTAGATTCTATTTCTCCCAACTCCATGCTGTCAATCAAAACAGCTTACCTTCTATCTGAGTCCCCTTCCTGCTGAATATGCTTGAACAAAGGGCCCTTCTTTTTAAAAAATGTTTAAAATTCTCTATTCTCTACTATAGATTTTCACACTCCAATAAAAAGTCATAGCTGTCTTTTTTCACATGGTTGTCAGAAAAGAGTCAAAAGCACATAAGGAGGCAGGGGGTCTTGCTTCCAGAACCACTATTATTAGGGATAGCTAACTAATAAGGTTGCAGGGCGCTGTGCTGGATATTAGGCAAAAAACATTATATAAATCATTATATAAACTGAAGTAGACACTATGCTACCTGAGAAGTTAACTATAGCTATACATATAAAGAGAATATTCAAGAACTAGAATAGGTCTTGTAACAACAAATAAGAGATGTCCTTCAAAGCAGTCACTTGGGGAGATTTATTTTATTCCAGTAGTGCTCTTATTCAAAACATTCCTAGAACTAGTTCTTACTACTGCAAAAACAAAAAAACAAAAAACACCTACCCAACCCACAAAACTGTAAGATATAACCAATTACCATTTTAAACCACTAAGTTTTGGGGGTAGTTTGTTATACAGTAATAGATAAATTAGACAGAAATGATTAAGTCCCTATTGCTTTGGGAGAGATTTAAAAGGAAATCATTAACTTTACAGAAAAACTCTGGCTATTCAGGACTCTCAGAAAATTAGTTGTTTGGCTGTAGCTTTAAATAAACAGAATACAACAACTTTCAAATAATAAGAAAAGAACACTTTGGAAGAGAAACAATTCCAAGATGAATGAGACCAGCAGTAGGTCCCCAGCTTTCTACTCTGGGGTTTTAGCTTTCTAAATTGGGGTCATATAAACCCTATCTTTGCTGCTTTTAGGAGTACTTTGCTCTCCTTTTTTCTTCTATGTGTGCTTGGATAAAAATAACTTCTTTCCATTTTCCTTTAAGTACACTAATTACGAGGAAGCGTTTTCTTTTTTAAAAGAATTTTACAGGAAAAGAAAGAAGGCAGAAAAGTATAAAGACAGACAAACAAGTTAAATATAAAATCCAAATAAAGATTTTTGGATCCTAAAATAAACAAGTTAAGTATAGACTTTGGATCCTAAGATAACTAAGTTCTTACCAGAAGTTGACTGGCCCTGTTTTTCTCTCCACCCAGTTATCAATCCAGTGTCCTTGTCCTTCTTCTTCACACAAGAAGTCAAAAACACAACATACATTTCAGAGCTCGCCATCTCATCTTCTTAAGGAAGATAAAAGACTATTTTATTAAATCAAGAATTTTAAGGAACTGACATTTTCTTTCTTAGGTATCAAAATTAATTTTAAAAAATTTTGGACTCAGGTGGCACCTCTGGCTCAAAGAAGTAGGGCGCCAGCCCCACGTACCAGAAGTGGCGGGTTCAAACCCAGTCCCGGCCAAAAATGCAAAAAAATAAAGAAAATAATTTTGGGCTCAGCACCTGTGGTTCAGTGGTTAGGATGCCAGCCACATACACTGAGGCAAGTGGGTTCAAACCTGGCCCGAGCCTGCAACAAAAAAATAGCTAGGCACTGTGGCTGGCGCCTGTAGTCCCAGCTACTTGGGAGGCTGAGGCAAGAGAATCGCTTATGGCCAAGAGTTTGAGGTTGCTGTGAGGTCACGGCACTCTACTGAGAGCGATAAAATGAGACTTTGTCTCAAAAAAAAAAAAATTTTGTTTTGGTAGAATTCTTTCTAAAATGTATATACACTTTTATTTGGAGTATGCAGGCTATAATTAAACTTTTTCTTGATGACTCAATACAGTTACTTAATACTACTTAATATACTAGGCTAAAATACCGTTCTCAGTATTTATTAAGAACGTGCACACCGGCTCGGCGCCTATAGCTCAACCGGCTAAGGCGCCAGCCACGTACACCTAAGGTGGCGGGTTCGAATCCGCAGCCCGGACCCGCCAAACAACAA
>NW_003852567.1:799110-811171 GCF_000181295.1 Otolemur garnettii
CACACACACACACACACACACACAAAACTGGTAGAAGTAAGGGAATTTGGCAAAATTGCAGGACACAAAATCAACTCTTTGATCAGTTTTCTAATATGAAAACAGAATAATCTGAAAGGAAATTAAGAAAACAATCCCATGTATAATAATATCAAAACCAATAAAGTACTTGGGAATTAAACTTAACCAAAGAAGTAAAAGATTTGCACACTAATTACTTAAAACATTGCTGGAAGAAATTAAACAAATAAATGGAAAGACACCTAATGTTCATGGATTGTAGGACTTACTATTGTTAAAGGTGTCAGTACTATCCAAAATGATCTAGAGATTCAATATAATCCTATCAAAATCCCAACAATGCTTTTTGCAGAGGTAGAAAAAATCTATCCTACAATTCATATGGAATCTCAAGGAATTCTGAATAGTCAAAAAAAATTATTTTTAGAAAAAGAAAAACAAAATTGGAAGACTTAAAACTTCTTGATTTTTTCTTTCTTTTCTTTTCTTTTTTTTTAAGAGACAGAGTTTTGCTTTGTCGCCCTCAGTAGAGTGCGGTGGTGTCACAGCTCACAGCAACCTCCAGCTCCTGGGCTTAGGTGATTCTCCTGCCTCCGTCTTCCAAGTAGCTGGGACTACAGGTCCCCGCCACAACACCCAGCTATTTTTTTTATTGCAGTTTGGCCAGCACCGGGTTCGAACCCACTGCCCTCTGTATATGGGGCCGTTGCCTATACTCACTGAGCCACAGATGCCACCCAACACTTCTTGATTTTCTAAGCTTACTACAATGATACAGTAATCAAAACAGTATAGTACTGGCATAAAGACAGACATATAGATCAAGGGAATAGAACACAGATCCCAGAAATATACCCTCACATATCTGGTCAAATTATTTTTTTTGCAGTTTTTGGCCAGGGCCAGGTTTGAACCCACCACTTCCGGTATATGAGGCCAGTGCCCTCCTCCTTTGAGCCACAGGCACTGCCCAGGTCAAATGATTTTTCACAAGGGTGCCAACACCCACCAATGGTGAAAGAACAGTCTTTTCAACAAATGGTGCTAGGAAAACTGGATAGCCACATGCAAAAGAATGAAGTTGGACACTTATATATAAAAATTAACATAAATGTATTAAACCTAAAGTTAAGCACTAAAACTATTAAAAACTTAGAAGAAAACTTAGGGGAAAAGCTTCTTGTCATTTAATTTAGCAATAATTCTTTAATATAACACCAAAAGCACAGGAAACAACAAAAGAATTAGATAAACTGGACTTCATCAAACTTAAAAACTTTTGTGCATCAAAGGACACTATCGGCTGGGCACCTGTGGCTCAAGTGGCTAAGGCTCCAGCCATGTACACTCAAGGTGGTAGGTTCGAATCCAGCCCGGGCCCGCCAAACAACAATGATGGCTGCAACCAAAAAACAGCTGGGCGTTGTGGCGGGCGCCTGTGGTCCCAGCTACTTGGGAGGCTGAGGCAGAAGACTCGCTTGAGCCCAGGAGTTGGAGGTTGCAGTGAGCTGAGATGCCACAGCACTCTATCCAGGGGGACACCTTGAGGCTCCTGTCTCAAAAAAAAGGACACTATCAATAAAGTGAAAAGGCAATCCATGGAATGGGGAAAAATATAGAAAAAGCTCTCACAACTCAACACTAAAAAAAAAAAAACCCTCAATTCAAAAATGGGCAAAAAACTTGAATAGATATTGTCCAAAGAAGATACATAAAAAGCCAATAAGCACAAGAAAACATGCTCATATCAGTAGAGAAATGCAAACCAAAACTACAATGAAGTTATCACTTCATACCCACTGGGGTGGTTACTATCAAAAAAACTGCCACAAAAATAACAAGTGTTGGCAAGGATGTGGAAAAACTGGACCCTTCATACATTGCTGGTAAAAATGTAAAATGGTGTAGTCATTGTGGAAAATTGTACACTGGTTTCTCAAAAAATTAAACACAAAATTACCATATAATCCAGCAAACTGGAAGTAAGGACTCATACATAACTGTACACTCATGTTTACAGCAGCATCATTTACAAAAGCCAAAAGATGTAAACAACCCAAGTAAACATCAACAGATAAACGGATAAACAGAATGTTGTATACATAATGCAGTGGAATATTATCCAGCTTTAAAAAGGAGGGACATTCCAATACTAATTACAATGTGGATGAATCTTAAAGACATTATGCTAAGTGAAGTAAATCAATCACAAAGGAATAGATATCTTAAGATTCTACTTATCTGAGGCACCCAAAGTAGTCAAATTCACAGAGACAGAAATTAGAACAGTGGCTGCCAGGTGTTAAGGGTAGAGGAAAATGAGGAGTTAGTATTTAATGGATACAGAGTTTTAGTCTGGGAAGATGAAAAAAAGTTCTGGAGATGGATGGTGGTGATGATGGTATAACAATGTGAACGTACCTAATGCCACTTGAGAATGGTTTAAATGGTAAAGTCTATGTTATATGTATTTCACCACAATAATAACAGAGAGTAAATGTGGTATACAACAGAGGTTCTGCTATGAGGATTTTTTTTTGATTAGAATCCCAGTGCTTTATTCCCACCACATAGCTCTCTCAGAGCAATGCTGACATATGACCACTCAAAATAATGCGCTCATTTTGAACAATGGACTTACTGGATGGAAATTACAATATTATATACCAATGTTTGAGTGGGTGTTTTTTTTTCTGGGTAACCTCAACATCGTTTAATCAGATCATCTCTGCAGAGCCTGTACTTCCCCCAACATGCAGTGAACCAGCTCTTAAGTCAAGTGACTTTTAATAGGTGCACAGTCATTGAGTATGAGTAACAGGGAGAAATGGGTGAGTTATTGTCTTAATTTTTTAGAAGACATAAGCCTCCCCATGAACTTGCCAGATTTAGCAAGTAAAAGTAAAGGACTCCCTGTCATTTATCCAAAATTCAAATTTAACCGGGCATCCTGTATTTTGTTTGACAACACTCTGATGTGTGTCAGGAAAAAAATAAGTCAAATAATCCAGGGTGCTACTGAGGTCTTAACAGAGAGCCTGGACAGGAAAAAGTAGAAAAACTCATTAAAAATGTTTTGGTTACCAAAAAAAAAATTACTTAATCCATCCAACTCAGGATCCCCTCCCCACATTGGGTTTCTATGATCCAGGACTCTACAAAGACATGTCAGAGGGTAAGAGAACCAAAGTAGAGGATAAATCAAAGCAAGAAATGGGTGAGTGAGGACATACCCAGCCCCCAGTTAAGGCAGGCTTGGCTTAAAAAATGCAGGTGTGGTGGCTCACCCCTGCAATCCCATCATTCTGGGAGGCCGAAGAGGGCAGACTGGCTGAGCTTATGAGTTTAAGACCAGCCTGAGCTAGAGAGATACTCAGTCTCTAAAAAAAAAAAATAAACTGGGTGTTGTGGCGGACGCCTATAGTCCCAGCTACTTAGGAGGCTGAAGCAAGAGGATCACTTGAGCCCAAGAGTTTGAGGTTGCTGTCAGTTATGATGCCATGCACACTACCAAGGGCGACAAAGTGAGATTCTGTCTCAAAAAAACAACAAAAAAACCCCCAAATGCATCTGAAATACCAACGTAGAAATTAGAGGAAATCACATTGTTACCTGGTTCAATGCAGAAAAGAAACAATGG
Source organism: Otolemur garnettii (assembly GCF_000181295.1). NCBI lineage: Eukaryota > Metazoa > Chordata > Mammalia > Primates > Galagidae > Otolemur > Otolemur garnettii. The sequence continues at coordinate 802,772 of NW_003852567.1, forward strand.
TGTTAAGTGCCCTATGTCCAGCCATTACCAGAAAGAGGGACACAGGTAACAGAATACCAAGGATACAGGCTAGATGCTCTTCCTTTCCCTAAGCCATTCTACTTACTGCTTAGTATCTAAGGAGCCTCCTAAGAAATACCAATCACTATTTTTATTTGCTAATATTTTAGCTCCAGTTAAAACGACACTACTAACTACAAGTAGTTAGGTAACTACTTCCTGGCTTATAAACTCCTACAGCTTCCCAGCTGTTGTTTCATCACTCAGCAATACCACCTACTTCCCCACAGAACCTGGGCCAAAACTGAGGTCTCCAAACCTGTTTTTACACTCAGGAAACTGAATCTGCTCAGATCATCTACCTAGGAATCAACAAGAACAGGTTTCAGGATGTGTTCTTGTTTATTACCGACACTGTTCACATAGTGAATGACTCTGATGTAAAGAGAAATAAATGGTCTTTATGCCTTGATCATACTACAGTGGCATTTAGGAAACTTTGATATCTCTATTATACTAGGCCTGCCTGGAATATCTAACCCTCCAGTCCTGAGAGGTAAAGGTACTTGACTCTTGCAATCCCTCCTCAAGTACCAGCTAATCAACTGCATTGAGTCAGCTAAAGGCTGTGGCTGGCCTCCAGAATTCTTTCCCAAAGACAGCAGCTTGTCTTCAAGGAAAGAGGAGCAGTCACTGGGACAAAGCTCCTTTTTGATTATCTGTGTAGCCTCTCAGGCATTAACCAATAAAAATATCAACAGCCCCAACCTTGCCTTTTCTTTTTTCTTTCTGGTAAACAGAACATAAACAGAAGAGGGCTGATATATAGAGGTCCCATGCGAATGGGATTAACTGAATGGATAGAGGCTGAATATACTCCTAGACTCAAAGAGAAGTAATCTCCCAGACGCTCTTCCTTTTTTCTCCATTTATATGTAAATAAAGACATGTTTCCCACTAAATCACTTTGCCTCACAGCCCCTGCACTGGGATCATTCATTCAGTCATCGTCCATCCATCAGATATTTACTGAGTACTATCATACGCCAGGTGCTGTGCTGCGGACCAGGGATACAAAGATGAATAGCATACGGCCCTTGCCTCTAGCACTGTTTCCCTGTGTCGCCAGGGCCTCGCCAGGAGGTCCACAGCCAGCGTCAGGCAGGTAAAATCACGGTGAGTGCAGCGGTAGAGGACTGGCGAACTAACAAGCCAAAGGTTTTACTCCCCCGAATTGGAAATGTGAGAGGAAGAAAGGAGAGGCGGAGGGAGAGAGAGATGGAGAGAGGAGGAGAAAAGGAAGGAGAGGAGGGAGAAGAGAGGGGGGGAGGAGAGGGGGGGGGGAAGAGAGAGAGAGAACCGGCGCAGAGCAGACACCAACTTGGGATAGATTTTGGCTGGGGACCGGCTATGCTGTCATAGATGTGGGTACAACGATGGCTACAGGGCGCGAGATGGGGTGGGGGGAGGTTAGAGGAGACGGTTGGGGGCGATCTGGGGTAGCCGCTCAAGGGGATGGCTGGTGCAGGGTATTTGACGGGCTCGTGGACCGTAGAGCTGAATGGTCAGGAGAAGGGCTAGGGATGAGGTCTGTCAGGGTCAGAGCCGAGCGGGAGGGTGGAGCCGAGGGGGTAGGGCTGCGGGGAAGGGCAGGGGCGCTGAGGGCCGGACAGGAGGGCAGACAGAGGGTCTTCTTCTGAGGGATCACTTAGAACGTGGGGCCAATGGATCTCCAGGTCCCCGCTGGCCTCCAGAGAGGCGCTCCTACCTCCTTCCTCGCCTCAGTCTCGTCCTTCCGCTCTGGCTGCAGCGGCGGCGGCGCCGGCAGCGTCTCGCGCCCTCCAGGGGTCGCGTCGCAGCCCGGCCACGCCGGCGCCCCCCTCCTCTCCAGACGGGTTGGTAACGCCCGGCCCCCTGCCGGCTAGGCGCCGTTGGTGTGGTCTGGGTTGCTCTCCTGCCGCCCCTCCGGGCTGCGTGTTGGGTCGGTCCGCTGGGCCTGCGGCGCTCGGGCGGTTCCACGGCTCCCGCAGCGCTGGGCGCCGCCAGAATCACGCGCAGTGCTTTTCGCCTCGGGAGCAGCGAGGCTCTGGCCCGGGCTCCGCCTTCTGCGGCCGCGCCCCGCCCCTGCGGCGGATGCCGGGTGGCGTACGGCCTCAGGGCGCTGGAACCCTGGGAAGCAGAGGTCGTCCCCCTGCGGGCGCGTGTGGACTTCGGATTCGCCCAAAGCACCGATTGTCAACCCCGGCTACCTCGTAGAACCTCGTGTGGAAATTAAGAAAAACAAAACAGCAAGAAAAATCTAAGACCTCACCTTGACAGCGACCGACTCAATCACACTGGGTGGCGAGATGTGGGGGTTGGGTGGCGCCTAGGCTTTGATATTTTTAAAAAGCATCCCATGCGTAGCCCAAGGTTAAGCCTTGGCAAAACCTGGAACCCGGGCACCTCCCGCTCTTCAGGAGCCTGTATCCCCTGCTTCTAGCCAAAGAAGGATGGGAGCTAGCTGTTCATCAAGCAGTTATTGAAAGTCCACCAATAAGAGACTGCTCTAGGTGCCATGCTCTATGAAAGAGACCGTGTGCCCTAGGGCTCAGCCTTGTTGGTCAGCCAAGGAGGCAGATAACGTCACAGTGTGTCATGCATCTTCAGGCTTCACAGAAGTAATATGAACAGAACTTTGAAGAATAAGTGGGGATTGGGGGGAAAACCTGCATGTGCAAAAGAACAGAGGGGCAAAATATCTGGTATGACTGAGGTGCGGGATGCAATGGAGAAAGGCCAGGAAAGTCCGTCAGGGTTTGATGATGGAGAGCCTCCTACTACACAAAGAGTGGGGATTCATCCTGGAAACACTGGAGAGACATTGAAGGGCTTTACACAGAGGCAGGAATGGCAAGATCAAACCTTAATTTTAGAAACAAAGTTCAGGGGCTTACATGATAGTGAAGTTAAAGGGCAAGTAGGGGGACTGATGAGGCCACATGTTTGCACTGTGAGATCCATCCTGCTAGATGGTCCACGGTGGAGACTTTATCCAAACTGAGCCAATTAGAGTCCCTTTACTGAAAATTTGGAATTGGAGGAGAGCGAGCTATACCTCTGCTCATGGTTGGACTTATAATGGAAATTTGGGAACTATGGGCAGGCACCACTACTTGCCCATTGGACCTGAGTAGCATAGAAAACCAGCTAAGAAGGATCAACCTGTTGCCCACAGAAGAGTCAAGTCTGGACACAAAGAGACTAATCCCTAGGTTCTTGGGGTCCTCAGCAGCTGGCTCCACTTCTTACTAAGGCCCAGCTTGACTTCTTTGTAGGGTTCTTGTCACATCCTTCTATCCATTAATACAGTTTCACTTTTTGGCTTTGGCAAGAAAGGGTTGGGTTTTTGTTTTTTTTTTTTTTTGGATACAGAGTCTCACTCTCTCACCCTCGGTAGAATGCTGTGGTCAAGCAACCTCAAACTCCTGGGCTTAAACGATTCTCTTGCCTCAGCCTCCCAAGAAGCTGGGACTACAGGCATCTGCCACAACAACTGGCTACTTTTTGTTGTTGTTTTTGTCGTAGTTGTCATTGTTTAACTGGCTCGGGCTGGGTTCTAACTGCCAGCCTATGTGTATGTGGCTGGAACCCTAACCACTGAGCATGGGCGCCGAGGGTTACTTTTTATTATTTGTGTTGAAGGGTAATTTTCTTTTTCTTTCTTTCTTTTTTTTTTTTTAGTTGAGACAGAGTCCCACCCTATGCCCTGAGCAGAGTGCAGTGGCTTATGGCTCACTGCAACCACAGGCTCACGCTGTGGGCATCCTGCTGCCTCAGCCTAGCAAAGCTGCTAGGATTACAGGCACTCTGGGGCGCCAGGCTGGGCTTTTCATTTTTTAAAATGAGTTAGGGTGTCAATCTCGCTCAGACAAGTCTCAAGCAATCCTTCTGCCTCAGCCTCCCACAGAGCTGGGATTACAGGCACAAGTGCCCAGCTAGAGGGTAATTTTCTTTTCTTTTGGGGGGTGGTGGTGGAGATAGAGCCTCAAGCTGTCACCCTGGGTAGAATGCAGTGGCATCACAGCTCACAGCAACCTCCAACTCCTAGCCTCAAGTGATTCTCCTGCCTCTGCCTCCCAAGTAGCTGGGACTACAGATGCCCACCACAATGCCCGGCTATTTTTTGGTTGTAGTCGTCATTGTTGTTCGGCGGGCTGGGGCTAGATTTGAACACACCACCTTAGATGTATGTGGCTGGTGCCTTAGCCGCTTGAGCCACAGGTGCCAAGCTGAGAGTAATTTTCAAAAAGGTAAAATTATGAGTCCTTTACAAATATAAAGTGAACACATTTCAAAGATTTTATTAAACTCACTAATTAATGGGAGAACCAGTAAGATATCAAAACCAAGTGAAATGAGGACTCAATTTTTAGAAATATCTCTTCTCCAAGACCAACCCTGAGCAAGAGCAAGACCCTGTCTCTACTAAAAATATAAAAAATGGAAACAAGAGGATCCCTTGAGCCCAAGAGTTGGAAGTTGCTGTGAGCTATGACGATGCCCGGGTGACAGCTTGAGACTCCGTCCCTGCAAAAAACAAAACCAAAAAATTACAAGAGGGATTTTACCTAACAACTACAATTAGTGTAACCTAATTCTTTGTATCCTCAATGAATCCTAAACAATAAAAAATACCAAAAACAAACAAAAAATCAAATGGGGCATCAGTTAAAAATTAAAAAAGAAATGGCTCTTCTCTAATGGAGAAAATTCATTTGCATCACCTAGACTATTGTGAGAAAAGTCATTTGCACTATTGTGGGCAGGAAACTTTTTGCATTATTATTGGTATTCTACAACTTAACTTCTATCTCTAAAGGGTTAGAAATAACCCAGTTGTAAAATAGGAATCTAATCAAAAGAAATCAAAGATTCTCACCTTTAACTGAATCAAATAATCTCCAAGGGTTCTTAGCACCCAACATTCCATTAAAAGGACACCCATTCCAAAATCTCTCACAATTTTTCTGTATCCTTGAAAATCAAAGAATATATAAAAACAGAGCCAAAAAAGAAAAAAGATACTTCAAGGCAACTACAAATGGTTAAGGAAACTACATGGGTGATATGTAGGAAGAAGACAGAGGTGAGGTCATAAAGGGCCTTATATATATGTTCCATTGGATTTTATTCTGAAGGCTGTAGGCAATATTATTGTAGACAACATTATTCAGAGAAGGTGGGTGATTTGAACAGATCTACATTTTAGAACTCATACTTTAGTAGTAAAGTGGATCTTGAATTAGAGGAAGGTAGGGAGACTGGTAATTATCATGAGATATGAGAGGGTCTGAATTAGGACAGTGAGGGCTTAGATAAGAGGAAGTAGAGTCAAAAGCAATTTAGGGGGTAAGATCTTTTTTTCTGAGACTGAGACAGAGCCTCAAGCTGTCCCCCTGGGTAGAGTGCTGTGGCATCACAGCTCACAGCAACCTCCAACTCCTGGGTTCAAGCGAGTCTCCTGCCTCCACCTCCCCAGTAGCTGGGACCACAGGTGCCCTCCACAACGCCTGGCTATTTTTTGGTGCAGCCATCATTGTTGTTTGGCAGGCTGGGCTGGATTCGAACCCACCACCTTAGGTGCATGTGGCTGGCGCCTTAGCCACATGAGCCACAGGCACTGAGCCAGGGGATAAGATCTTAATGATTAATTAAATGTGTCATGGTATAGGAGAGTAAGTTAGAGCAAATAGTCCAGGACAGTGGTTCTCAACCTTCCTAATGCCACGAACCTTTAATACAGTTAAAAGGGGTCGTGATCCACAGGTTGAGAACCGCTGGTCTAGGATGACTCCCAGGATCCTTCAAGTACTGTGTATTCTCTAAAATGCTTTGCATGCATCTTAAGAGATTTGGGGTTGTAATCACAGGGCTGTGTTGGGGGCTAGGACAGTGCTCTTGTTTCTGTTTCTATCAGTGACAAGTAAGGGTGGGTTGCTTCTCCCACAAGTTCTTAAAGATAAAAGTACAGGGTGAGCTGGATGGTCCTGTAACCTCTCCCTCTTTTTGGTAGTTGGTTGAAAGGAACAAGTGTGAACCTAGCCCATGTAAATTGGAGCTGCTTCTGTGTTTTAGCTATTGGCAGCAGAGAATAAAAGCACCCTCAGTTGAGCTCGGGTAAAAAGATGTTCTAAAAGAACCCAACTTCAGAAAGCCCCTCATGAGACTTTCTACTGGCACAGAACAGTGTCTTGTCAGTTTTTCTTTGGACATCTGCTTCATTCTTCTTTCTATAGGCTAAATAACCTGGCTCACCTTATTCTCTTACTTATAACAAATCATGGCCAAATAGAGGCCCTACTTCCTGAAACTAGATGACCTCCGAATTCCTGTCCTCATCACTGACTTAGTTTTTCACAGTTTTAATTGTAATTCCTAGAGAGAGAAGCTATATTAGGCCAGTGGTAGTTAAGTCAGCTGGCACAAATATGACCGCCTAACATTACTCTTTCATCAGGAACTGTGTGGGAAAAGTAAAAAATCTCTAATTTAGTGTTCTGATTATCAGAGAGGAAGCTATGGAGTAAATCAATGGGATCATTTTGAGAATCCAGCACCTATATGCTCCACAGCCAATCCACAAAACCCTTTGGTTCTGTCTTTAAAATAAATCACATTGGGTGGTCCCTGTGGCTCAAAGGAGTAGGGCACTGGCCCCATATGGTGGAGGTGGTGGGTTCAAACCCAACACTGGCCAAAAACTGAAAAAAAAATTTCATCTGTGTTTTTCTCCTCTGCCATCACCCTAGTCTAAGCCACCACCATGCCATGCTTATCCAACTGCATTTGTCTCCTAGTCTTCCTGATGTCACTTTTTTACCCCTATTCTCCATAGAGTAGTCTGAACAGTTTTTTTTTTTTTTTTTGAGACAGAGCCTCAAGCTGTTGCCCTGGGTAGAGTGCTGTGGCATCACAGCTCATGGCAACCTACAACTCCTAGGCTCAAGCGATTCTCCTGCCTCCACCTCCCAAGTAGCTGGGACTACAGGTGCCCACCACAATGCCCAGCTATTTTTTTGGTTATAGTTGTCATTGTTGTTTGGTGGGCCTAGTCTGGATTCGAACCCACCAGCTCAGGTGTATGTGGCTGGCACCTTAGCTGCTTGAGCCACAGGGGCTAAGCCTGACTAATTTTTTAAAATGGGTTTTATTTATATTTTTAATTTATTTTTACAATAGCCTTTTACTTTTTACACCTATTGTGCCATGAATTCATAGGGAATAGTTTCCAGCAGCTCAGACTTCTTTCTACTGGTTCTCACAAAATGTGCTTCTCTGGGTAGCGCAGACTGGTCCTTCAGACGAACCCCAGTAACTTTCTCTTTGGCTTCCTCCTTTTTCTTATCATTTTTCTTCACATAATTCAGGAAGCTATCTTGGCTCTTAAGAGTACTTAATATGCTCAATACGAACATTAATCCTCTTGGCAAGAATCTTGCCCTTAACTTGTTTACAACAATGCCAGCATGGTGGGTAACACTATAGACTCTGCTGTTTTGCCATGGTAACATTTGGGGGCATGCTTGTTTGAATAGTGCCCATTCCCATGATGTCTACCATATCACCTTGCTTGTAGATTTGGATGTATGTAGCCAAAGGAACAACTCCATGTTTTCTAAAAGGCCTGGAGAACATGTATTTGTGCCTCTCCTCCTTCCCTTTGTGTTCGTCATTTTGGTGAATTACTAGAAGATTGTGTCTCCAGCTGAAAGGCTTAAAATGGGTTTTAAAACTCCTTCCATTGCTCCCTATCGTATCTATCTAACCACCCTGTCTATTGCTCATCATGGTTCATCCACATTAAGCTTCTTTCTTTTTTTTTACACACCCTCCTCCTATCTTAGGGACGTTGTACTAGCTATTTACTCTATGTAGAATGATGTTTCATCAGATCTTTGCAGGGCTAGAGCTTTTCAGGCCTTTATATCTCATTTTACATATTGATTCCTTAGAAAGGTCTTCCCTGACTAGCAAATACAAAGTATAGGTGCACCTCATCTTACTGTGCTTCACAGATACCCTGTTCTTTTTCTTTTTACAAATTGAACATTTGTGGCAATCCTGAGTTGAGTAAGTCTATTAGTGTCATTTTTCCAATAGCATGTGTTCACTTCATGTTTTTGTGTCACAATTTTGTAATTCTCATATTTCCAACCTTTTTATTATTATCATATATGTTTTGGTGATCTGTGATCAATGATCTTTAATTTTACTATTGTAATATTTTTTTGTATTTATTTATTTATTTATTTTTGAGATTAGGTCTCACTATTTCGCTCAGGCTGGTCTGAAACTCCTGGTCATGTACTCCTCCCACATTAGCCTCCCAAGTTGCTAGGATTTTTTTTTTTTTTTTTT
>NW_003852567.1:811304-831419 GCF_000181295.1 Otolemur garnettii
AGGCACCCGCCACAACGCCTGGCCATTTTTTGGTTGCAGCCATCATTGTTGTTTGGCGGGCCCGGGCTGGGGATTCGAACTCACCACCTTAGGTGTATGTGGCTGGTGCCTTAGCCAATTGAGCCACAGGCACCGAGCCAAAGTTGCTAGGATTATATGCATGAGCCACTACACCTGGTGAAATAATTTTTTAAAACTTTAAACTGTACAATTAATGCTTTTCCTTAGTTTGGCTTTATCGCAGGCGACCAGGTTCAGTGGGCTTAGTAGATGCCTATCTTTTCCCATTTATCTCTCTTCCTTTCTCTGGCTTGCTAACCCTTATTTCTCCAGGGCTTGAACGGGACAGAGGGAGAACAGATGAAGAAAGTTTTTACTTGATTGATAATTGTCACAAGCTAATTTTAGTGTTTGACAGGTACTAAAGCTAACTCTTTTTCAATGGGTCCTTTTGTAGGTTTTTCAGAGATTTCCTCCCCTTTGGAGGATATCTCTTCTATACTAGTTATTTTAACGTGTGTGAATTCTGCTCCTCTAGTTTGTCACTTAGAACTTTATTACAAATTCTAGGTATTAAAAAATCAACTTTATTGAGATATGGTTTATAAAAGTTGCACAGATTTTAAGTATACAGATTGATAGTTTTGACAAATGTGTATCCATGTAACCACCTCCAAAGTCAAAAAGACAATTTACCTCATGTCCCTTCCATTACTTATAAATCCCTAGATATCTGATGGCATATCCCCTGCTTTCAAAAAGACAATTAGTCAAAAAGACAATTTACCTCATGTCCCTTCCATCTACTTATAAATCCCTAGGCATCTAATAGCATATCCCCTGCTTTCTTTGGCTGAGGTCTTCTCAAATCTTCAGATGATCTCTGTGACAGGATAAAGAAACCCCAACTAGTTCTCTCTCTCCCACATAGATCATGGGCACACCCATGAATTCTTGCCCTGTAAAGCTTTGGGAGCAAAGGTCAGTCTTACCACAGCCACTTCTTACTATGCCACAGATCAGATTAATCATATTGATCTCTCCAAGTAATTCCCTTAAAGGCTTCTCAACCTGAACTGGTCTAGGGGAAGGACTTAAAGCCCACTAACAATTCTCTCCAAGGATCTCCCTCTAATGCCTGAATTTCTGGCTCCTTGGGGGCAATTAAGAGCTGTTTACATTAACTTTTAAAAAATTTTTTATTTATTTTTAAAATTTATTTTTACTTTATTATTATTGAGACAGAGTCTCGCTTTGTTGCCCTCAGTAGAGTGTTGTGGCATTACAGCAACCTCAAATTCTTGGGCTTATGTGATTCTCTTGCCTCAGCTTCCCAAGTAACTGAGGGTTATGTAAGAGGAGTGTTAAAGTCCCCTGCCTGCCAACAATGCCTGGCTATTTTTTTTAGAGACTGGATCTCACTCTTGCTCAGGCTGGTCTCGAATTCATGAGCTCAGGCAATCCACCCACCTCAGCCTTCGAAGTGCTGGGATTATAAGCATGAGCCACTGCGCCGACAATCTTTCTTTTTCTAATGCAAGTCTCACATGGTCATCTCACAACACACTTTGGAATGTGGCATTTACCATCTGGGATCCTTAACAGAGACTGAGACTCAAATCTCCCAGTATCCATGTAAACCACCAGGACAGGGCAATGATGGTTCAGGAGCTTGGGGGATATTACTAGTTCAAACTGTATTTTTACAAATGTTTTACATGAGAGACCATGAGTAACTGTATTTCATAAAAAGAAGCCCCTAAAGTATAACCAGCAACTAGATATAGAAGGGTGAGATTCATTTTGAAAGGAAAGGGTAAGAAAGCAAGTGTAAAAAAAAAAAAGGTAGTAGATGTCACTTATTCACTCATTCATTGAAAAACAATCATCGAAGCAGTAGCACTCTGCTGGGTGATGGAAAAAAAAAAGAGACCACAGAGCTGTCTTCAAGGAGATCATCCATGGCCTAACAGAGATGACAAAGACATATAGGCCATAATTAAAATAGGTATGTGACACTTTATACTGGTCAAGGGAATAATACAATAAGAGGACATTTCAATTCTAAATATTTATGTACCTAACATAAATGCTCTCAGACTGATGAAACAGACCTTAATTGGTCTGAGCAATATAATATCCTATAACACCATAATAGCTGGGGACTTGTAACACCCCTCTTACGGAGTTGAATAGATCCTTTAAAGAGAAACTAAATAATTATACAAGGGACTTGAACATCACCCTAGCATAATCAGGCTTAATAGACATATACACATCATCCCAAAGCTAAGGAATATGTGTTCTTCTCGTCAGCCTATGGAACATTCTCCAAAATAGACCATATCCTAGGACACAAATCAAACCTTAACAAAATCAAAAGAACTGAAATTATACCTTGTATAATTTTCAGACCACAAGACAATAAAGGTAGACAACAAACAACTCCAACAAAAATTTTCATCCCCACACAAATGCATGGAAACTAAATAACCTTATGCTGAATGACAGTTGGGTCAAGGAAGAGATCAAAGATGAAGTCATTAACTTCCTCAAATATAATAATAATAATGAAGACACAAGCCACCAAAACCTGTGGGACATTGCAAAAGCAGTCCTAAGTGGGAAATTTATCACATTAGATGCCTACATTCGAAAAACAGAACAAGAGCACATCAACAACCTAATAAATCATCTTAAGGAAATGGAAAAAGGAAGAGTAATTTAATCCCAAACCTAGCAGAAGAAAAAAAAATAACCAAATTAAATGAGAAATAAATGAAATTGAAAACAAAAGAATCATTCATGGGCAGCACCTGTGACTCAGTGAGTAGGGCACTGGCCCCATATAAAGAGGGTGGCGGGTTCAAACCCGGCCAAACTGCAACAACAACAACAAAAATAGCTGGTGTTGTGGTGGGGGCCTGTAGTCCTAGCTACTCGGGAGGCTGAGGCAAGAGAATCGCTTAAGCCTAGGAGTTGGAGGTTGCTGTGAGCTGTGTGACACTACAGCACTCCACCAAGGGCGATAAAGTGAGACTTTGTCTTTTAGGAAAAAAAGAATCATTCAGAAAACTAATGAAATGAAAAGCTGGTTCTTCAAAAAGATAAATAAAATCAATAAACTGTTGGCCAGATCACTAGACATGGAAAAGTAAAATTTTTAATAACCTTAATTAGAAACAAAAAGGAGGAGGCTGGATGGTGGCTTATGCCTACAATCCTAGCACTTGGGAGGCCAAAGTGGGTGGATTACTATGAGCTCAGGAGTCTGAGATCAGTCTGAACAAGAGCAAGACCCTGTCTTGCAGTGGGCACTTGTAGTCCCAGCCACTTGGGAGACTGAGGCAAGAGGATGACTTGACCCCAAGAGTTTGAGGTAACTGTTAACTATGATGCCACAGCACTATATCCAGAGTGACTGAATGAGACTCTGTGTCAAAAAAAAAAAAAAAAAGAAAAGAAAAGAAAAGAAAAAAAGAAACAAAAAGGGGGAAATAACAACTAATAACACAGATATAACAACTGATACCACAGATATATAACAGATAGTTTCTGAACACTACAAAACACTCCTATGTCCAGAAATTTGACAATATGGAGGAAATGGACCAATACTTGAAATCACACCATCTCCCAGACTTAACCAGGAAGAAATAGATCTCTTGAACAGACCAATAAGAAACAATAAAAAAGCTTCCAACAAAAAATTCCTGGGACCAGACGGCTTCATACCAGAATTCTATTACCCCTTCAAAGATGAACTTATAACTATAATGCGAACCTATTCCAAAACATTGAGAAGGAAGGAACCTTTCCCAATACATTCTATGAAGCAAACATCACCCTAATTCCAAAACCAGGAAAAAAGAGAACTACAGACCAATTTCACTAATGAATATAGATAGAAAAATTCTCAATAAAATCTTGGCTAATAGATTATAGCTACACATTAAAAAAATTATACATCATGATCAAGTAGGCTTCATTCCAGGGATGCAAGGTTGGTTTAAAATACCCAAATCCATAAACATAATTTGCCATATAAAAGAAGCAAAAACAAAGACCCTATGATCTTCTTAATAGATGTAGACAAAAACATTTGATAAAATTCAGCATCCTTTTCTAACCAGACACTTAAGAAAATAGGCATAGGTGGCACATTTCTTAAGTTGATTGAAGCCATCTATGACAACTCTACAGCTAATATACTGAATGGAGTAAAATCGAAAGCTTTTCCACTTAGAACTGGAACCAGACAAGGATGTCCACTATCACCACTACTATTCAACATAGTTCTGGAAGTTCTAGGCAATGCAATCAGGGAAGAGAAGGCTATAAAGGGCATCCAAATGGGGGAAGAGGCGGTCAAACTCTTGCTCTTTGGTGATATAATCTCATACTTAGAAAATCTCAGAGACTTGGCTTGGTGCCTATGCTCAGTGGTTAGAGTGCCAGTCACATGCACCGGGCCTGGCAGGTTCAAACCTGGCCCAGGTCTGCCAAACAACAATGACAACTACAACAACAATAAAAATAGCTGGGCGTTGTGGTGGGCACCTGTAGTCCCAGCTACTTGGGCGGCTGAGGCAAGAGAATCACTTGAGCCCAAGAGTTTGAGGTTGCTGTGAGCTGTGATGCACTCTACTGAAGTGACATAGTGAGACTCTGTTTCAAAAAAAAAAAAAAAATGAAAATCTTAGAGACTCAACCACAAAACTCCTGGAAGTGATTAAAAAATACAAGAATGTCTCAGGGTATAAAATCAATGTCCACAAATCAGTAGCCTTTGTATATGCCAATAACCGCCAAGTTGAAGAGCAAATCAAGGACACAATTCCCTTCACATTAGCTTCAAAGAAAATGAAATACTTAGGCATATACCTAACAAAAGAAGTGAAGGATCTCTACAAAGAGAATTATAAACCCTAAGAAAAGAAATAGCAGAAGACATTAACAAATGGAAGAACATACCATGCGCCTGACTTGGAAGAATCAACATTGTTAAAATGTCTATACTTCCCAAAGTAATCTATAGATTCAACGCAATCCCCATTAAAATACAAACATCATACTTTGAAGAACTGGAAAAAATAGTACTTTATTTTGTATGCAACCAGAAAAACAAAAACAAACAAACCATATAGTCAAGGCAATTCTTAGTAATAAAAACAAAGCTAGAGGCATTACTCTATCAGACTTCAGGTTATATTACATGTCCACATTGATTAAAAAAAAAAAAGCATGGTATTATTGGCACAAAAATAGAGATGTACACATATGGAACAGAATAGAAAACCCAGAATTGAAACCAGTCTCTTATTGCCACCTGATCTTTGATAAGCCAAACAAAAGCATACAGTGGGGGAAAAGAATCCCTATTCGACAAATGGTGCTGGGAGAATTGGATAACCACAAGTAAAAGACTGAAACTGGACCTACATCTTTCACCATTTACAAAAATTGACTTAAGTTGGATAAAAGATTTTAAATCTAAGACATGAAATGATAAAATTCCTAAGAGAAAGTGTGGGAAAAACTCTTGAGAATGTCAGTTGGGGAAAGATTTTTTTTTTTTGGTTAATCTGGCCCAGGTGAAATTCGAATTCACCACCTCTGGTGTGCGTGTGGGGGCAGTGTACTAACCACTGAGACATAGCAGCCAACAATGGGGAAAGATTTTATGAAGAAAACTTCAGGGGTAATTGCAACAACAAAAATAAACAAATGGGACTTAATTAAACTGAAAAGCTTCTACACAGCTAAGGACACAACAATTAAAGCAAAAAGATAACCTTCAGAATGGGAAAAGACATTGAATCTGACAAAGGGTTGATAACTGGAATGTACAGAGAACTCAAATTAGTCAACAAAAAAAGAGCAAACAATCCCATCTCCCATAGGACAAGAGACATGAACAGAACCTTCTTGGAGGAAGATAGACAAATGGCTAACAAACATTTGAAAAAATGCTCCTTCACCCCTAATCATCAGAGAAATGCAAATCAAAACCACCCTCAGATATCACCTAACTCCAGTGAGAATAGCCCACATCACAAAGTCTCAAAGTTGCAGATGTTGGCGTGGATATGGAGAGAAGAGAAAACTCTTACACTGTTGGTGGGATTGCGAACTAATACAGCCTCTTTGGAAAGAAGTATGGAGAATTCTCAAAGAACTCAAATTAGACCTCCTATTTGATCCTGCAATCCCATTACTAGGCATGTACCCAGAAGAAAAAAAATCATTTTATCATAAGGACATTTGCTTTAGATCATTTATTGCAACTCAGTTTACAATTGCTAAAATGCAGGAACAACCTAAATGCCCACCAATCAGGGAATGGATTAATAAACTGTGGTATAGGCTCAGCGCCTATAGCTCAAGAGCCTAAGGCACCAGCCACATACACCAGAGCTGGTGGGTTCGAATCCAGCCTGGGCCTGCCAAACATGACAACTACAACCAAAAAATAGCCGGGCGCTGTGGTGGGTGCCTGTAGTACCAGCTACTTGGGAGGCTGAGCCAAGAGAATCGCTTAAGCCCAGGAGTTGGAGGTTGCTGTGAGCTGTGATGCCACAGCACTACCCAGGGTGACAGTTTGAGGCTCTGTCACAAACAAACAAAAAACCCCCAATAAGGCTCGGCGCCTATAGCTCAACCGGCTAAGGCGCCAGCCACGTACACCTAAGGTGGCGGGTTCGAATCCCCAGTCCGGACCCGCCAAACAACAATGACGGCTGCAACCAAAAAAAAAAATAGCCGGGCATTGTGGCGGGCACCTGTGGTCCCAGCTACTTGGGAGGTGGAGGCAGGAGAATCACTTGAGCCCAGGAGTTGGAGGTTGCTGTGAGCTGTAATGCCACGGCACTCTACCCAGGGGGATAGCTTGAGGCTCTGTCTCAAAAAACCAAAACAAAACAAAACAAAAAACCCCCCAATAAACTGTGATATAAGTATACCATGGAATACTATTCACCTACTAAAAAAGATGGAGACTTTATATCTTTTGTATTAAACCTCGACTTAGTTGAAACATATTCTTCTCAGTAAAGTACAAGAGTGAAGAAGCAAGCACCCAATGTATTCAATACTAATATGAAACCAGTAGATGATCTAATATACACTCTCTTAAGAGAAAAATCAATTCAAGGCCGGGGGAGGGGAAGCAAAGGAGGGAAGAGAGGAGAGGAGGGAGGGGAAAGAAGGGAGGGCAGGAGGGAAAGGGATGGGTATGTTCCCACTTAATGCGCACAATGTTAGAGTGTATGGCACTATTGGAGGTGGAACATAATTATAAGAGAGACTACCTAACAAATGCTAACGTTGTAACCTATTTCTTTGTACCCTCACATTAACCTGAAATTAATGTGGGGAAAAAATAAAATAATGGGGAAAAAAGAAAAAAATAGGCATGTGGGTGATAATGTATTTAAATCTTGGGAAATGGAAAGAATAGAAAGGTACAAGGTGCTCTAGTACAAGTCAGAGGCATCCAGCTCAGAATAGTAGGCTGTGTTATTAGTGAAGGCTCTTAGAGAAGTGACCCATGCTGAGACTTAAGAGTAGTTAGTCATTATATAGACAAAAGTAAAAGGGAAATGTATTCTAAGAGAAGAGAATAGAAAGAGGGAAGGCATAGGGAGGGGCTTCCAAGATAATGGAATCTTTGGAGAACAGAAATAGTTTGGTATGTCAAGAATGAGATTATGTGCAGCAGAAAGTGGACAATGAATTTGGAGAGGTCAGCAAGCTATGGTGAGCCACTAAGGGATTTTTTTTTTTTTTTGAGACAGAGTCTCACTTTGTTGCCCTAGGTAGAGTACTGTGGTGTCATAGCTCATAGCAACTTCAAACTCTTGAGCTCAAGAGATCCTCCTACCTCAGCCTCTGGAGTAGCTGGGACTACAGGCACCTGCCACAACATCTGGCTAATTTTCCTAGTTTTAGTAGAGACAAGTCTTGCCCTTGCTCAGGCTGGTCTCAAACTTCTGAGCTTAAGCAATCCACTTGCCTCAGCCTCCCAGAGTGGAAGAATTACAGTGAGAGCCTGGCTCACTGAAGGCTTTTAAACTGGCAAATGATATGATCTGATTTGTATTTTAGGAATATTATTTTCTGTGGTGTGGACAATGGATTGGGAAGAAGCAGATGTGAAGACAGGGAGACTAGAGAGGAGGATGTTCCTGTAAGTGAAAGCAGTAGGACTCGGGAAGAGAAAGCATTTCCTTGACTAGCGTATGGAACTTGGTAACTGTATGGACTGGATTAGTGCAATGGAAGAGAGCTCCAGAGAGACTTCTGGGTTTCTGGTTTGTGCTACTGGGTGATGATGCCATTCATGGAAACAAGTAATATAGCTAGAGAAGCAGGTTTTCTTTTTGTTTTTTTGAGACAGAGTATCACTATGTTGCCCTTGGTAAAGTGCTGTAGTGTCACAGCTCACAGCAGCAACCTCCAGCTCTTGGGTTTAAGTGATTCTCTTGTCTTAGCTTTAAGTAGCTGGGACTACAGGCGCCCGCCACAAGGCCTGGCTATTTTTTTGTTGCAGTTGTCATTGTTTAGCTGGCCTGGGCTGGGTTTGAACCCCGCCAGCTTCAGGTATGTGACTGGCGCTGTAACCACTGTGCTACGGTTGCCAAGCCGAGAGGCGGGTTTTAATATTCATTCATTTCATTTGTTCATTCATTCAACAGACATTTATTGAAGGTCTCTTATATGCTGAGAATAGACAAATCGATTATTCTAATGTTGTTTGATAAGTGTGTCACTGATAGAGGTGGGGATAAAGAGGGAACTGCACAAATAGGACAGTTATATAGGTCACATTGGGGAATTAAGAAAAGTTCCTAAAGAAATAATGCCTAATCTGAGCTTTTTTTTTTTTTTTTTTGAGACAGAGCCTCAAGCTGTCACCTGGGTAGAGTGCCATGGCATCATAGCTCACTGCAACCTCCAATTCCTGGGCTTAAGCAATTCTTTTGCCTCAGTCTCCCAAGTAGCTGGTGCCTGCTACAAAGCCTGGATATTTTTTGGTTGTAGTTGTCATCATTATTTGGCAGGCCTGGGCTGGACTCAAACCCATCAGCTCTGGTGTATGTGGCTGGCACCTTAGCTGCTTGAGCTATAGGCACTGAGTCCTAATCTGAGCTTTTTAAAAAAATTGAGGTGAATGTTATCATAATATAAAAGTAGCCATTTTAAAGTGTACAGTTCAGGCTCAGTGCCTGTAGCTCAGTGGTTAGGGTGCTGGCCACATACCAGGGCTAGTAGGTTTGAACCTGGCCTGGGCCTGCTAAACAACAATGACAACTACAAAAAAAAAAAAGAAAAAGCTGAGCATTGTGGTGGGTTCCTGTAGTCCCAGCTACTTGGGAGGCTGAGGCCTCTCTGAGGCAAGAGAATTGCTTGAGCCCAAGAGTTTGAGGTTGCTGTAAGTTGTGTCTCCATGAGGGCAACATAGTAAGACACTGTTGCAAAGGAAAAAAAAAATGTGTACAATTTAGTGGTGATTAGTACATTGACAATGTTGTTCAATCATTACCTCTACCTAGTTTCAACTAATCTGAGTTTTAAAGGGTGACCAGGAGTTAGGCTAGATCAGTAGTTCTCAACCTTCCTAATGCTGTGAGCCTTTAATACAGTTCCAGTGGGTTACAACCCACAGTTTGAAAACCACTGGGCTAGATGAAGAAGGAGGTGGGGAAAAGTATACTGGGATATGAGAACAATATATTTGATGACATGAAGACCAGAACTACTGTACTTGGAATGAATGCAGATGGGTGTGTGGTGGAAGACAAGGCTTCAGAGGACCCAATAAGAGTGTTCAAATTTTAACCTGATCCAGAGGGCAAGGGAAGCCCTTAAAGGATGCTAAACTGGGGCTTGACATGATCAAATTTGCCTTTCATAAAGATTACTCTTGGCTCGGCGCCTGTGGCTCAAGTGGCTAAGGTGCCAGCCATGTATGCCCAAGGTGATGGGTTGGAATCCAGCCCGGGCCTGCCAAACAACAATGACGGCTGCAACCAAAAAAAAAAAAAAAAATAGCCGGGCGTTGTGGCGGGCGCCTATGGTCCCAGCTACTTGGGAGGCTGAGGCAGGAGACTTGCTTGAGCCCAGGAGTTAGAGGTTGCTGTGAGCTGAGATGCCACGGCACTCTACCCAGGGGGACAGCTTGAGGCTCCTGTCTCAAAAAAAAAAAAAAAATTACTCTTGAAATAGTACTGTTGGTTTTTTAGAAAGGGGAGAACCAGGGAAGTGAGTTGGGAAATTTTATCCAGTAATCCACATAAGATATAATGAAAGTCTGAGTAAAGCCAATGCTAGTGACCATGGAGGAAACTGAAATAAGAAATAAAAAAGATGCAGAATTTACATAACTTGATGACTGACTGGACGTGAGGTTAGAGGAAGAAATATAGAATGAGTGTTATCATTCTGCCTTGAGTGACAGGGATGTTTGTGGTGGCATCCTGGACATTTGAGGGGGGAAATGATTAGTACATTACAGGTTGGGTGAGTTGAATTTAATTTTCCAGAGGTTCAAATAAGTGAAGGGTCTCAGAGTTAGTTTATGGATATAGACCTGGACCTCAGCAGAGAGATGTGGGCTAGAGATAGAGTTGAGAATCTTCTTTCCATTGGTAAATGAAGTCGTGAATTTGGATGAAGTTGCTCAAGAAAAGGTATAGAGAAAAATGAGCAAAGAACCAAGGAAACAATATTTAAATGCATGCAAAGAGGACAGAGATATATGGTTAAAAGATGTGGTCATAATGAGGTTAAGATAGAGTTTATCAAGAGGTGGCAGAAAAATGGAGTGGAACTGAAAAGGGAGAGAAGGAGTGGGGAAGGGGAAATATGGTTCTAATTTGAAGGTGGAGGGTGGTGGAGGTTTGTGGACCAATGATATTGCTCAGACTATATTATTGTCACTGGGGCCCCAAGAGATCATGCAAATCTCTCTACTCCAAAATGAACAATTTATTGCTCCACAAACTTCTTAGAAACAATTTTCCAACTATATACAATTTCTTCTCAAAATAATTTCATGGAATGAAGACAAATGTTCATCAGTTATAGCTTCTGTCCCCTCAATAAAAGAATTTTAAAAATCTCCTATAGTATTCCCCTCCCAGTTCTGAGGTCTGAACAGGCATCATCAGTTCTTGGGTCAAAGAGTCAAAGAAAGGAGAAGAAGGCAAGACTTTGAGCTATCTTCTCCAGGCAGGAACCGCCTCCTTTTACTTTTTGGTTCAGAAACTCTCCTCAGCTTCTTAAAGACAATTCTTCATAGCTGCCTCCTCGTTTTGCTCCCCAGGGCCAGCAAAAGACTCACCCTGAATCTCCCAAATAAGCCTGTAAATAATGCTGGGGTGGGAATATGTTCATGTGGGGCCCTGGGAAGGTTTATGCTTACTCTGGGTATGGGAGATAGGGTCCAATGTAAGATTCTTAGGTCCTTTCTTCCTTTTTCTTTCACATACTGTCCATCTTCACCATCTACTTTCATGTTTGCTTGTCTGGATTAAAACTTGGGATGGGATGGTGGAAGGGAGGCCTAAGGTTGCTTTTTTGTTTGTTTAAATGCTTCCACTTTGGCAGATATCTAGGGCTTCTTTCCTTACCTTTCCTTGCTTTACCTGGGCACAACGTTCTGGGGAATTAAGAGGCTGAGCCCTTAGTGAAACTGGAGGAGCAGATAGGTTTGTGCTGGTGTCCCAGCAACTCTAATCCTTCCTTACGAAGCTGCATGAATACAAGGGAGGAAGAGCAATGACAGATTCCTTTGGAGTTTCTCTAGGGCCTCTCCTTTTTAAAAGGTATGCTGACTTTCTTGGGCCCCTTGAACTTCATTGTCTTGCCAGAAGTGATGAGGGCCCCAAAGCCCTGTTTATGTGAGAATGCATAGGCAGAACGTCGAGAGCTTGGGTGTTTCACCTTGGTCCGGAGTCGGGGTGGCTCTGGATGTCTCCTGAACTGATGAATTCTCTCAAAAACCTATAGCCAGAGCATGAGGGACAGAGTTTACATCCACACAGGCAAAGGCAAAGAGGGCTGTGAACCATATCTGGGTAGATTTCCTGTCCCACTCACCTTGTCCACGCTGATGGGCCAGATTAGTGGTTTAAGAAATTGATACCCAAGCACAGGTAATATACAGAGGACCACACTGAGGATAATGCTCAGGCACATTTGTGGCTGGAGCAGAATGTTTCTGGCTACACCTGTAAACAATAAGCGCAGACAGGAAAGGCTTAAACAGAGCCTGGAGGAAGCAGTAGGGCTGGGAGGTATCAAAGAAGAAAGTTATTTGATATAGTCTAGTCTCTGGGGGGAATAATATAAATGTAAAAGAATTGCAGCTGGGTTCTTTGTGCACCCAAAGTCACTGAGAATTCACATGCTTTTGTCTCCCTCTAAAGGCAGGGTAGGACAGGACAGGAGAGTAGGGGTGTGTGTGGTGGGGGATGGGGGAGGCAGTGAACTGAGAGAATCCCAGAACACTGGCCTGGATAAAAAAATGGGATAGAAAGCTTTGGAGGAGAAAAATAAGTTAACAGCTGACAAGAGGTGGGAGTCAATTATATCTGCATATCCACTCTTATTTTGTACTCATCTGAGTAGAGATCGAGAGGGAAAGTCACATGGGAGACTATAAGCAGTATGCTACAGCATGAAAGGCACTGAACTGGAACCAGGAGACCTAGATTTCAGCTATTTAAGTTTTAAAAACTCTAATCTCTCAAATAATGCTAACAATTCTCACCCTGCCTACCTCATAGGATGCTTGTAAAGATCTAATTACATAATATATGTGAAAATGTCTTAGAAACTTTAATAAGGTAAAATATTTCCCTAGTTAGATTTTGTGTCCTTTGGGGGCAGAAACCATGTTTTGTTCATATCTCTTTCTATAGAACCTAGCACATAGCAATAGCTTTTTTTTTTTTTTTTTTGAGACGGAGCCTCAAGCTATCCCCCTGGGTAGAGTGCCATGGCATCACACAGCAACCTCCAACTCCTGGGCTTGAGCGAGTCTCCTGCCTCAGCCTCCCAAGTAGCTGGGACTACAGGCGCCCCCCACAACGCCCAGCCATTTTTTTGGTTGCAGCCATCATTGTTGTTTGGCGGGCCCGGGCTGGGGATTCGAACCCGCCACATTAAGTATATGTGGCTGGCGCCTTAGCCGCTTCAGCCACAGGCGCCGAGCCGCAATAGCTTTTTAGTAAACATTTATTTAATAATATACTTGGCTCACCTCTCAGCCCTCTGCCTGCTGGGTAGGGCCTTACCTAGGAATTCGAAGATGTCGGGGAACAATAAGCACAAGCCATCACTGTACAGGAGGACTACGATGCAAAAGTAGAAACCCAGGCTACCCCAGATGAAAAAGTGGCTTATTAGTGTCCAGTAGGTTGTCTTCAGGCTGATCTGAAAAGCACCATCTTATGTGCAAAACTATGCAACGTGGGACCTGCCAGATACCTCCCTTCTCCAATTCTGTAATGGAGATTGCTCTCTTCCCAAATTCCCTCTGACCTCCCTCTTTCAGACAGGTTCCCCTCTTCCCACACTCCCTCCGGCCTCTCTCTTTCAGACACGCTCCTCACTCAATCCCTAATCCCACTGCCACTGGCCACACCTGCAATGTGACCACCCAGATCAAGGAGGTTTCCACGATCAGGGAGAAGGACTGGTAGTCAGAGATATCTTTCCCGTCAATTCGCTCTGAGTCGTAAATAGTTCCCATAGGGATAAAGAACAGCACGAAGGAATTGTAGATCCCATGCAGTAAACACTTCATAAATTCTCTCTTGTTGAAATAGAAGTTGTGCTGGCCTGGCTCATACAGCTCTGGGAAACGTAAGCTCCATGTTTCATTCACGTCCTGGAAGCACCAGAGGGTAAGGAGGGAGTTCAGCGTCTCTCCATGGAAGATCCCATCTCCATCAGAGAAGAGGCTGCTCCCCTCACTGAGTCTGCTGCCAGGTTTCCTAGGAACTTCCTCATGGATTACTTGAGAAGCAGAACCAGAGAACAGAGCAGTGACCACAGACCCTAAGTCCTGTTCTCTAGGCAAGGATCTAAATAGTGGAAGAAAGCTAGGAGAGGATCAGGACTGTAGGAAGGACTTGGAGGCAGCTAGATTGGGGAGGTGTGAAAAGGAACAATGAGACTTGGGGGTAGGTAGAAGGGAGGGCTGAATCTTGGGATTGAGAAAGTAGCTGGGACGAGTCCCTAGGCTTAAATGTTCTTTGGGACACAAAGTTGAATATTCTTTGTATCAAAAGCCAGTGAAGGCAGAGGGGAAGTGGATAGGGACCAGTTAGTCCTAAGGAGGTATTCATGTTCTGTGATACTTTTTATACTTTCATAGTTATTGGTGAACTCAAGGTGAGAGGATTCTCTATGTGGATGACATTGGATCATCTTCATCTCATAAATCTGAAACTTTGGGCAACAAAGCTTGGGGCTTGTTGTGGAGCCCTATAATTAGGCCACTGAAGCTGGACAGAACTGTTGAGTAATAGAACCCATCCGTCTTGGTGCTCTGAGGTTGGTAGTTACTTTGAAAATTTTTCTTTAGAGCTACTACCCTGATGGAGACCAGGAACCACAATCCCATAATATTCTGTTTTAGCTATTTTATTCCTCTCTGGAGGCTCCTTTTCTAACTTATGTGCTCAGGACTAGAGGTTGGGGTAGAAAAGAAGGGAGGGGTGGGGCACCAAGACCCTTAAAGCCCAGGGACTTCTGACAAGAACAGATGGGTTTGCCCAGGCTGGCTCCTATGACCTCAGGCATCATACCCACACTCCCACTTGGCCTTCTGGGCTCCTACCTAGGCCTGTCTGCATTGGCTTATCTCATTTTCATTTTCTGTGAACGGGTCTCTCCTTTCTTGAAGCTCCTTGCTTTACCTAGTCCTGCCCTAATAACGCTATTTCCTTTCATGATTTTTATACACACCCAATTTACCATAGAGTGCAATTTCCATGTTTCTCTCTACAAAGATAAAATGGACATAGGAAAACTTGGCTTTCTAAAACAGATACTTATTCTCTCTGAAGAAGGATGCTTTATTTGTTATACTTGTGCAGGTAATTAGCTCCCTTTCCTGCTCTAGAAATTATTCCTTGTATGCTTGATTTGGTAGACCTTAGCTCTTTCTGTCTTTCTCACTCTTGGTAATATTCCCCAAGGGCCCAGGGGCTTTAACCCTGACTGAAGGGCTTGCTTCTGGGTCTTACCTGATCAAACAGACTCATGCCTAGAACAGGGAGAGAGGTGTAGACCAGATTGTAGCAGGTGATAAACCAGGTATCGTAAACTGTCTAGAAGAATACCAAGGAGATTTTGTAGACTCCTCTCTTCTCCAAAGTCCCAGCTCCACCTCCCAGGTCCAAGACAGCTGCCTCCCCCAAATGTCCCTCACCCCACCACATTAACCTAAAGTGGGATTTTGATTTAAAATGTCTGACTGAAAACGTTGACCCCAATCTCTATTTGGTCCTATTATATTTAAAACCCTGGGTCCCAGGCTGGGGCAAGGCCACACAAGCTTTCAAGACTGACCCAGTCCAATCCTACCCTAACTTTCACTGGCCTCCCTTGCACAGAAAGGACCCAGAGTGGCTGCTATGGAATGCTAGCTGTACCCCTGTACTCCCTGGCATATAAATCTCTGGGTTCTTTTTCTGCTTGATGTCATGCAGTGGCTTCTGTAGCACTGAATACCTCCTAACATCAGCAAGCAGAATACATCTGCCTTCTTGGATGCACCATCCTGGAGCCTCGAGAGGGCCTGTTTTCTCACTAGCCACAAGGGGTCAGCAGCAACACATACACGCACACACATCTCCCACAGACCAAACTGGCTTTGTAGGCACTGGGAGTATGTAAGTCCAAGTCTACCACCATCTGTTTCCCCTGGAGCCTACAGCAAGAAAAGTAGTCAGGATCTCTCAAGATAATCATTCCTGAAGTTATTTCTCTTGGGAATCCTTGAGACACTCCTGAAAAACTTCTCATAGGAAAAAGGAGTCCTCTTAAAACATCAAAATCCATGTATCATTTCTCCCCACCTGGGTGGAGGAGACTGCATATCCAAATGTAGAACAAATTCATCAAAGTAACAATTGTGTGTGCAGTTAGGGATGGGGTAATCAGTCAAATAAAGGGAAGCTTTATTTCCAAGTATGCCTCCAGGCGAAGGCCACAACCTGTCTGTTTGGCATGACCCAGAGGCTCCTTAAGCTTAACCTATTCCATAAAGGTGACTTAGGATGCTAAGAAAACTCCCAAATCTAGAAATTTCTCCCCTTTACATATATTTGGAAACTCTAGGTCTCTATACCAGGGAAATGGTGAAAATAGCTTATGAGAGATTTGTGAAGGTAGGAGTCAAGACCAAATTAGAGACAAGCAAGGACAGATACAGTTTGGAAATCTAAGGCTGGAGATGGGGTCAATGTGGGGCAAAGAGCTTCATGGATGGATGGCAGCATACCATAGAAAAAAGGACTGAGCTGTATAAAGTAAGAGGGGACTAGAGAAGACCCAGTGGACTTAGAGATTGCCAGATGATCTCCTACCTGTGCAGAGAACCCGTTGAAGAAGGCATACCAGAAGTGCACCAGGGTGAAAGTAAAGTTCTTATAAAAGAAGTAGCTGAGAAACTTGCACATGCGATTATAAGACCAACGGCCATGGACCAAGAGTAGACGCTGAAGGTACTGGAACTGGGAGAAGGAGAAGTCGCTGTTGAGCATGGCTTGCATCCCCTCATGGCCGCTGATGCCGACCCCAATGTGGGCAGCTGCAATGAAACCCCAGAAGCTTCTCAGCCACAGGGCTTGTTTGTTGGACTCCCAGCCTGGGAATTGTAAAGGGAAAGCTGAGATGTTGTTGTAGGAACCTCTTATTTTACATTTGGAAAATGCAGTTAGGCCCAGGGCAAAATGGCATGCACGTAGTAGAGTCTTTTCTCCTTAGCGCATTGCCCTCTCCTCCAAGTTGGAAAACAGCTTCTTATTCCGCACTTTGTTTTAGACACTGCCACTCAAGAATGCCTGCCATGGCCAGCACTAGAAAGCTATCCTGGATATTTTGTCCCTACTCTAGTTATCTAGGCTCTTTCCTACTATCTAAGATGCTTTGGCTAAAATTGTTGTATTTGGGAGCCACTTAAATGAATTAAAGGTGCAGGATGGATGACAATCTCAAATGATATTTAATTACCTTGGTTTATCTAAGGGCCTAAAACTTAACTGTATTGTGATGTACTTACTTTGTTAATGAGAAAAACCTTAGGGGCCTAAGGTGACTTTTTCTAGATAAAGTGAAGAATATACTTGACAGAAGATAAGACTCAAGTTCCTAAAAGTTTGAGTTAGTAATTCACCATTTTCAGGTACATGTCAAATGCACTGATTTTCTTGCATACACCCACTGCATTGTTTACTGGGTTCACTGAAACCTCTAAAACCTAAACACCAGAGCTCTTAAAACTGGGGAACAGCATATTGAAGCTGAGGCTAAAATATCTGCTAGTGCTTCCTAAAACCAGTACATTTTAGCCATTTACTTCTATTGGTCTGAAGTGCTCAATAAGTTACCTACTCTCCTCCAGCCAGGGAGCAGGACATATTCTTGGGAACACAGCCTTGGGAAGAAAAAGATCTCTGCATTGAGACTCACAGCCTACAGACTTCAAAAAATGGAATAGACTGTGACTCCTGCCCAGGGGCCCTTTCTGTGTCCCTTGATGCCATCTCAGAAAGATGGTATGGTAGCCTGTTGCTCTGTGAATGTATGTGTTCTTGTGGGAGCCATGCATATGTGTGTGTGTATACTCACACAAACAGTGTAAGTGCATGAGTCTGAAGGAGTGTGCATGCCTGTGGAAATGTGCTGAGGTTGCATGTGTAAATATGTGGGAGTGCAGATGTGGAGGAGTATGTATAAATACACAATGCATATAATATGCAGGAATGTGAACCAGCAACATAGTACCACCCAGGTAATTTTTGCCCATAGAGGAAGGAAGGGGCAAGCCCAAGGCTGGGAGCTAACTGCCCCCACCCCTCACATGCCTTTGATCATGCTGACGTCATTGGCCCCATCCCCGATGGCCAGTGTCACCACGTTCTTGTACGTCTTCACCAGCTCTACCACCTGGGCCTTCTGAAGGGGTGTCATCCGGCAGCAGATCACCCCCTTGCACATGCATGCTGTTCGCATCAGTTCCAATTCCAAGTTCCCTTCTAGAGCACAGGCCTGCAGCAATAGGACACACCCACTCTTCAGGTTACCCAAAAGGCTCTCAAGGCAGGGCCTTCCTAGGCCCTTTCCCTTCCCTCCATACCTTCCTGTCCTTCAAAGGTCAGGCATAGCTAATCCCAAGGTGCACCACCCTCAAGGGAGACCAAACTCCCAAGCTAGTCCTTAGGCATCCTCACATCTGACTCAGTCTCCAGTGGGAAACTGGTTAGCGTCTCACATTGAATTCAATTAGTTGAAAGGGCCATGAGGTCAAGTAACTTCTTGGAGGACCTGCTTCTGCTTACTTCCCACCTTCCCCTAAGTGATAGGCCACATCAGTAGTGAAAAATCTAGAAAAGGAAGGAATATGCACTTGGCTCTTCTTTCCTCACTGACTCCTGCCTACAGAAACCTGGGGAAAGGTGTATTTCAGGCAAGGGCACCTAAAGGGAGGGAAATGAGGTGACTTATGGAATAGGGAATATGGACTTATGAAATTTTCCTGAAGTAGGCTGGACTTAGGAAGAAAATTCCTTGAAAGAAGAGAACAGAGTTGTAGCTCTGCGTTGCCCACCAGACTGTAGCCACTGATGACCAAGCCATAGCTGCCATTGGCTTCCTCCTCAGGTATTCTGAAGGATATTCTGGGCCCTGTGTTGGTGAGGTACATGTTTATTGGGTCTGAATCCAGTAGTGTCTCAGGTTTCATCTTGCTCCTTGCTGTCCTGAAAGCCAAAAATAGTGGTCAGAGTCTGACCTGAAGCCCCAGAGTGTAGGAAAGAAAATTTGTCCCAGGTTGAAAGTGAGCAAAGGGGTACAGGGCATCTGTAAAGGACCAGTAGGGCCAAAGACCCAAATGTCCCCTGAGACCTGCCACTGCCTTGGGTCCCTGACCATCCACATGCCACACCTCTCTAGCCCCCATGTGCCACCTGCTTTAGTCTGAACTTCTTCCTTACAAAATTTTCTTAAATATTTTAGGGTTTTTGTTTTCCCCTCCATTCCATCTCTGTTCCTTCTGGTGGTGTGGAGGGCACACCATAGGAAGAGATGGATGGGAATTCTTGGGTTCAGGAACTGGCTATGGTCATTTTCCCATATGTACCTGAGTTCTTCCTGAATAATCTCAGTATCCTTGCCTTCCACAGTGAACACCCCATCCATTTCATCCTCAAATATATTACAGGAGTAGGCAATGTTCACAGCAGTCTCTGTAGGGAAGGGGGAACACATGTCTCATTTTGGCTATTTATAGACAGAGACAGGGTCTTAACAGTGCACAGGTCCATAGGCTCTAACAGTGGGCTGCAGAGCCCATTTGTCCACATTTACCATGGATGTAAAGTTCATTTTTATCAATCAGTGGAGACCATATTAAAACACCCACAGGTGATGTCTACTTTGTACAGAGTTGTGAGTTACTTATCAATAACTAGGATCATTTTTGGCTTCTCTAAAAAGCCTCACCCTATTTCTTAAAGCAATTCCAGTCTGTGTCCACTTCTCTAGGTAATCAGGATGTGTTTCCTTGAACAGTACTGTGCCCATGTCTATGCTAGGTTTTATGGGGGCATTGAGACATGTTTAAATTTTAGTCCTTCCTTTACATTAGCGGTTGTCAAACTGTGGGTCGTGATCCCTTTTTAACAATGAAAATACATTGTGGCATTAGGAAGGTTGAGAACCACTGTTTTACATCAATAAATCTTAGAATTGGAATAAATTAATATTAGGGAAAAGATTAAAAATATTAAGTCTTGGTTTGGAGCCCGTAGCTCAGTGGTTAGGGTGCTGGCCACATACACTGGGGCTGGCGGGTTTGAACGTGGCGCTGGCCTGCTA
>NW_003852567.1:831662-836790 GCF_000181295.1 Otolemur garnettii
AAAAAAAAAAAAAATTAAGTCTTGATCCCTGGCTACAAGTGGCATCAAAATTCAGAGGAGATATTCCAATTGTTACAGAAATTTTCTTGGAGGAAAGCCTTGAATGAGGAATAGGAAAGTTTAGGGGAAGGAGAAGACATTTTAAGTGGGGAAACAACCCGGAGTCCCTAGAGTAGGAATTATTTTCTGGGACATACTGAAGATAATGGTCACATTAGGATGGAGATAAGGATGTGCAGGTAGCAATGCAGGAACATTCGCAGCAATAGATTACCAACATCTTTCTTTTTGAGACAGAGTCTTGCTTTGCTGCCCCAAGTAGAGTGTAGTGGAGTCATCATAGCTCACAGCAACCTTGAACTTCTGGGCTGATGCTATCCTCCTGCTTCAAGCCCCTGAGTAGCTAGGACTATAGGCATCCACTACAATGCCTAGCTAATTTTTCTGTTTTTAGTAGAGATGGGATCTCGCTCTTGCTCCCGCTGGTCTTGAACTCCTGAGTTCAAGTGATCCTCCTGCCTCAGTCTCCCACAGCTAGGATTATAGTCATGAACCACTGTTCCTGGCCAAGATTATCAAAGTCTTGAAGGCCAGATAGAGGAGTCTGACTTTTATAATGTGGAGTCACTTTAGGATACTAAGCAGAAAAATAACAACATAAAATCAGTATATCTAGGGAAGATTAAACACATGGTTGTATGTAGGATATTATGAAATTAATAAGGGCAAGAGACATAGGGATCAATCAGTTCAGAAGTTTTTGCAGAAGTCTAGCTAACAGAAGATGAAAGTTGAATTAGGGTGGTGGCATAGTTGAGGATTTTTTTTTTTTTTTTGAGACAGAGACTCAAGTTGTCACCCTGGATAGATAGAGTGCTGTGATGTCACAGCTCATAGCAACCTCCAACTCGGCTCAAGTGATCCTCTTGTCTCAGTTTTTCTATTTCTAGTAGAGATGGGGTCTTGCTTTTTGCTCAGGCTGATCTCGAACTCATAAGCTCAAGCAATCCACCTGCCTCAGCCTCCCAGAGTGCTAGGATTACAGGTGTGAGCCACTGCATCCAGCCCAGCATAGTTGAGTTTAAACTGAGCTATGATGCTGCCACTGCACTCTAGCCCAGGCAACAGAGCAAGACCCTGTCTTCAAAAAAAGAAAAGTAAAAAGAAAAAAGAAATGGCTAAGAAGAAGAAAAGAAATGGCTAAGGTGGACAGGGAAGAGGATTGGTCAGGCAAACAACTCTCCTTTACCTTGCTTATCTCCAGTTAAAACCCACATTTTAATTTTGGTTTTATTCAGCATGATGATTGTCTCAGGCACTCCATCTTGCAGCTTGTCTTCTATGGCAGTGGCCCCTAACAGCTTTGAAAAGAGATATCAGTGAGTGAGGAAAAGGGAGAGAGTCATAATGCTACATAACAGCTGAACTGGCACCTCAGCCTTCTCTTTAATAAGCTGGCTCTGTCCTGTAAGAGGATCCCAGTGGCATAAAACCCAGCCTCTCCACACACACAGCTTTCCAACTATATAAATTTAGGAACTCAGAACATTAAGGATTATAGAGGGAAGAGACTTGCCCAAGTCATATATCTAGCCTGTGACACTGCTAAACCATCTGTTTCTCAACACAACTTCACTTCTCCCTGGCTTCATTAATACACTTCCAAAAATGATGGTTCCCAGATGAAGGGATCTCCACATCCCACTCCAGTTTTCCTTCAACCCATAAGGCTTAAGTGTCCTTCATTTGTTTGTACTCACAGAGGCTCTCTGCAGTTTTCAAGGCTTTTCCTTATGCTATATTAAAAGAATCTTGCTTTCTTTCTATAATATCCCAACAATGCCAACCACAGCATGGGTACCAGGCCTGAGTCTGGGTAATGGACAGATGCTCGAACTACTAACTAATTTCTGCTAAGCCTCTAGAACAGTGGTTCTCAACCTTCTTAATGCCGCAACCCTTTAATACAGTTCTTCATGTTGTGGTGACCCCCAACCATAAAATTATTTTCGTTGCTACTTCATAACTGTAATTTTGCTATGGTTATGAATCGTAATGTAGATATCTGATATGCAGGGTGTATTTTCATTGGTCACAACCCACAGGTTGAGAACCGCTGCTCTAGAACAACAGTCTAGAATACTACCAAGCTGACTATGGAAGGGTATTTGGGAACTCTAAATTTCCCTCTTTGCTATCAGTAATTTCTCTCTTTTTATAGCTGAGGCAGCCTGTATCAATCTGGTCAAGAACTTTGAGATCATCCTTAACTTCAATTTTCCTTAGACCCTATAATCCAAACCATCAGCAAATTCTGTTGGCTCTACCTTTAAGAATACACAGAATCTAACCATTTCTGACCACTTCTATCTGGTCTAAACCATCACCATGTCTCACCTGTACTACTCCAGCTCCCTTCTAATTGCTTTCCCTTGCGTCTACCCTCTCCAAAACACACACATATGTGCTGACATGTGATGTCACTCCCTCTCTTCCTAGTTTTATTTTCTCCTCTAACACTTTCACCATCTGACTTACTGTATATGTTTCTTTTTGTCTGTTTTGTCTACTGCTACATGTCTAGGGCTTAGAAAACTGCCCGGCACATAGGAAGCACACAATAAATATGTCAAATGAATGGATGAATATTTTTGTCCTGATTATCCCATTTGTTAGTTCTGGGTTACCCAATCTCTGCATTATTCAGGTCCTAATTTCTCCCATATTACTCAGCTTCTATGAGCAGCTTTGGGATAAGAAACACTACCAGTAAGATAAATATTACAAATATTTTTTCATTATGGAGTCAGAAGACCCAGGATATACTGAATCAGCTTGGATTCGGTATCCAGCCTCCTTGGAGCAAAGCTATGGTACTTTCCTGTTGAGCCTGTCTATCTTCCCTCTCAAAGAAAGCCTGTATCTATTCATCCTCTGGAGGCCACTAGAAAAGCCTTTACTCAGTCTGCCAACCCCCAGTCTGTTCTTAGCTTCCTCACACTGACCATCAAGTCTTTTTCGATCTCTTCATAGACATCTGATAATCTGTCTTCCCGATTCTCCAAAGTCAGGCAGGCTTCACTGTGCTTCTTGCTCCAGGTCTGGAAGAATGCATCGTCCAACTCTCGGTAGGCCACCATGAGGGTGCGAAGGCCTTCAGTGGCATAATCCTGGAAGATGTGTGTGTGTGCACTGAGTGGGTCTGGGCTGGGGCAAGCTCAGTTAAGGAAGTGGCAGGCTGACCCCACAGGTCCCGTCTGCCTGCAGAATAGGGTTTCATCATTACTACCATGAATCTAGTTCCTAGCCGAAGCAAAAGCATCTGTGGCACTTTCTCAGCAAATGTCTTAAGAATGAGGCCGGAATGGCTGGAAGGTTGAGAGTACTTCTGAGAGATAGCTAAAAGTATCTGGCTTTTAGCTATGGTTGGAGAATATACTATGTGATTCTGGGAAAAAACAAGTCTTCTAGGTTTCTTTCTTATAAAATTGGGATAACAATTCATCCTGTACAAAGAGGATAATGATGGCTATCATAGGAGAATGAAGGGAATGACAAAGTAAAAAGAAGGAGTTGTTATAAAGAATAATAAAAATGTTACTATTTTTTATAAGCCTACATTCATTTTAATTTTCTTCTCTCCCTTCCTTTATCAAATATGCAATGAGTATTTTACACTGCACATACTTGTGTATATGCCTATAGCTCAGTGGTTCCCAACCTTCCTAATGCCGCAACCCGTTAATACAATCCACAGGGGTTGCAACCCACAGGTTGAGAACCACTGCTATAGCTGGTTGGCTCAGCTAATTACCCACAGCCAGCAGTGTTAACAAGGCCACTGCAGAAGGGCTCTCTGGGTAAGTTAGCATCTTTTGCTCCTTGGCCACTGACATATCCTAATTAACTTGCAGGAGGATACTCTTGTCATAAGGAGGGCTGAGTAACATTGTGGGTGGTTCAGGGCAAAACTCATATCCATCTAAAGATGGGTGTTCTGTGTGTTGAGTACTACACATGAACAGCAAGTCCACATGATCACCACTGTAGTGAGCTGTAAGATAAATTCACTTTGGCATTAGAAGAGCAAACAGAAATGGAATTTGCTGTTAGTTCCCTGTGCAATTCCCTGAGTGATTCTAGCTGTCAGATAAAATTATCACAAGATGTTATATGTAGGAAATGTGATCTTTTAAACCTTTGTACTGTTGGCAGCCTAAGAAGCCCCAGGAAAGATCTCAGGAGATTTCTTTCTTTCTTTCTTTCTTTTTTTTTTATTTTGAGACAGAGTCTCACTATGTCGCTCTCTGTAGAGTGTTGGGGCATCACAGCTCACAGCAACCTCAAACTCTTGGGTTTAAGCGATTCTCTTGCCTCAGTCTCCAGAGTAGCTGGGACTACAAGTGCCTGCCACAACGCCCAGCTATTTATTTATTTTTTTCATTGCAGTTGTCATTGTTGTTTAACAGGCCTGGGCTGGGCTTGAACCCGCCAGCCTTGGTGTATGTGGCTGGTGCCCTACTCACTGAGCTACGGGCGCTACCCAGGAGATTTCTTAAGAAGGAAGTGATAGCGGTAAAAACTGTTTTTTCATAGGATATTGATAAGAGGACTTGACAAGCTTGACACTATGGGACATTTCAAGACATTTTTATCACTTCAAAAAGATTCATTAATCCATTCAACAAAATAATTTAGCAGGTGTTAAAATTCTACTTACACATTTTTCTTTTATCTTAGTACTAGGATGGGAGAACTAGGAGCCAAATCTTGCCTGACACATGTTTTTGTGTGACCTGTCTCAGGGAGCCTGGAGTTGTGTTTCTGCATGAGTGGGTTGTTGGAACTTGACTCTCATAGGTTTGTCATCAGAGATTAATAGACTGTAGTGTAGTTAGGCCTCAGTGGAAGTGTCTATGTAGGTTGATAGCAGGAAACATATCAAAAGACCTAAAACAATTTTACAGCCCCCTTTAAAGCCAGTCTGTGAAAATTATATATGAAAAGGTACCCTGATCCAGGTGTTCTGAAAGGTTAAACAGTAAGAGACTAGTCCATAAGAAATACTGTGGCTTCTGGGAACCAGTATAAGACATAAGAACAGTCTTGCGTGGGACACTTCGCTGGC
>NW_003852567.1:837507-838998 GCF_000181295.1 Otolemur garnettii
GCCTTAGCCGGTTGAGCTATAGGTGCTGAGCCCATTAATTTACTTTCTGACTCTATACGTTTGCTTCACCTGGCCATTTCATATAAATGGAATCACACAATATGTGGCTGCCTGTGAATGGCTTCTTCCATTTATTATTAGAATAACATTTTCAAAGTTTATGCATATTATAGCATGTATCAGTACTTCATTTCTTTTTCTTGTCAAATAACATTCTATTATACAGATAAACCACATTTTACTTATCCATTCATCTGTTGATGGATATCTGGGTTGTTTTATCTTTTTGGCCATTATTAATAATGCTGCTATGAACATCTGTGTATATGTTTTTGTGTGGGTATATATTTTTGTTTTCCTGGAAAATATATCTAGGAAATTGCTAGGTCATAAGATAACTTTATGCTTAATTTTTATTTTTTGAGACAAAGTCTCACTTTCTTGCCCCCAGTAGAGTGCCCTAGGTAGAGTGTCGTGGTGTCATAGCTCACAGCAACCTCGAACTCTTGGGCTCAAGAGATCTTTTTGCCTCAGCCTCCCAGGTAGCTTGGACTATAGGCATCTGCCACAAAGCCCAGCCTTGCTGAGGCTGCTCATGAACTTGTGAGCTCAAGTGATCCACCCACCTCAGCCTCCCAGAGTGCTGGGATTATAGGCAAGAGCCACAATGTTTAATTTTTAAAAGAGATGTCAGACTGTTTTCCACACTGGTTATGCCATTTTACTTTCCTATAAGCAATATATGAAGGTTAAAATTTCCCTACATCCTTGTCCACACTTATTATTATACATATTTTCATTCTAGCCATCCTAGTGGGTGTAAAGTGGTATTTCAGATCATCTTTATATGTTTTATTTCTTATAGGGACTAGGTCTTGCTACGTTGCCCAGGTTGGTCTTGAACTCCTGGCCTCAAGTGATCCTCTTGCTTTGCCCTCCCTAAGTACTGGGATTACAGGTATGAAACACCATGCCTGGCCTATATTTTTAATTAATTAATTAATTAATTTTTAGAGACAAGGCTCTATTGCCCAGACTGGAGCACAGTAGCATGATTGTAGCTCACTGCAGCCTTGAACTCCTGGGCTCAAGCGATCCTTCTGCCTCAGCCTCCTGAATAGATCAGACTACAGGCACATGCCACCACACTTGGCTAACTTTTTTACATTTTTGTAGAGACAGGGTCTTGCTATGTTGCTCAGTCTGGTTTTGAACTCCTAGCCTTAAGTGATCCTCCTGTCTCATTCTCCCAAAGTGCTGGGATTAAAGGTCTGAGCCACTGTACTTGCCAATTTGTTTCTTTTTCTTCTTTTTTTAAATTATATTTTTGTGACCTGTCTCCATTCCCATTCTGTCCCTTATTCTTTCTCTATTCCCCCAATCCTTTGTATATCCAGATTTAGAAATAGAAATCCCAGAAAGTATGGCTGTAGTTTTCCCTACTTGTGAAAGCATGGTGGAGCCAGTCTCTCTTTTTTTTTTTTTTTTTTT
>NW_003852567.1:839261-858584 GCF_000181295.1 Otolemur garnettii
GGCGCCGAGCCTCCAGTCTCTCTTTTTGATACATCTCAAATTTTAGAGAGTATCCAGGCTGGAATATGGGAGGTGATGTGAATCCCATAGACAACAGAGGGAGGTATCAAACAGGCCAAGCCTGGGGTTTTCTGCTTCATACCCTCAGAAGGCAGTCTGTCCTCATCACAGCTGGTAATGTGGGAACTCCCACATCAGCAGGCTCTATTGTGAAGCAACAGGTCTGACCATGGCTTCCTGAGCCAAGAATCATAAACTATTCCGATGGTTGTAAGTTTTCCCATAGATATAATTCTTATCATGCCTCTGGGGTCATGTCCCACGCAACTCTTTGGCACAAATGGCAATATGGTCAGTAAGAATCCCACAAAATGAGATAGTTTATTCTTCCATCAATTAAAGAGACATAGACACTATAATACACCCTCATAGAAACACACTGACACAAGGACACATATGTGGACATATATCCAGATATCAGAACCACCCACAGCTTCCCTTCTCCTGCAGCCTAAACACTTACATCTAATTGTTCCATGGTCACATCACTGAGGGAGTAGCAGGATGGATGAAGCAGCTCACAGATGATGGTGTCTGCACCCTTGCAGAACAACATTACCCGATCTTCAGGTGTCCGTACTAAAGACAAGCAAGTAATCAAAGTAACCATATAGGTCTACTGTTACAAGAACTTATCAGGGCCACTGAGAATGGCAGGAGGCTGTTCCCTGTGACATTTGTCTCTACCTTTGGAGGCTAAGTACTCAGTGAGTGGTCATGCAGGAAGAATGATGTGGTGAGGGCTGGCAAGAGTGAGAGAGGTACTTACAGAACCAGTTCTCCCATGGTTCACTGTTACCTGTGGAAGACTGGATGTAGTGTTTCTCAATTCCAAGCCCCAGATCCAGGCTCACACCTAGTATGGACCAAGGATGAAAAATGACCTTCTCTCTCTGTAGTCTGAAGGCCAAACTAATTGAGAGAGCAAGACAGTATTAATTTCCCCTATGCTGTCTGTACCCATTTCTTATTCCATGTTCAGGTTTTATAAATTTATTCTCTGTCCTTATCTTGGCTTTGATGATGATGATAAGCCACCACCTAGGAACACTACAGAAGGAATTTAGCATATTACCAAGTCCTCATATGTGCATAAGTGAAAAGTTAAAAGATATGTGAGAGAGCAAGTAGGAAGGGCTGTGTGTTTGTATTTGAGGCACAGTGCCTGTGAGAAGGCATGTGAGTATGGGAGAGCATTTGTGTGTAGAAAAAAGAGAAAGGTAACATGTGAATATATATGAAAGACAAAGAAAGGGAGAGGACTAAGAAAGGCACCCACCAATAACAGACATCCGCTTGCGCACATTGTTGAAGTCCAAAATAGAAAGCAGTTGGTAGACTCTGGTTTGCCCCATTTCGACTACGGTGATTGTCTCAAATGTGCGGGAACGGAACACAAAGCCAAAGTTCCTGGCAGCAGTGACCAGGGCACCTTCATCTGGTGACTGAGCCTGGTACACCAGCACACCTAACAGGAGAGAAGAGGGTAACCAGAGCCTACAGAGATGAACAGGTGAAGCCTACCCAGAGGTGACACTGTCTTCTAAACACCTTATATAAAGATGGAGACCAGAAATTTTTCAAAAATCATCCTCATAAGTCTGGCCTTAAAAGGCCAGGTTGCATAGAACTTGTTAGTCTCTTTTCTTTTCCTTTATTTTCAACTAATTTCACAGGCCTGAGGTATATTAGTGAGGTACATGGTACATGTAGTATACACAAACAAACAAAATGGGCAGTTATGTGTACTCTCCAACTTTAGTGGGTAAATGTGGGTAGCCTATTGAAAAATGTAGTTCTTGGACTCCACCAAATTTACTGAATCCATAATCACAATCTGGGAAAAAGAATTAAATCGAATTTAAAACACCTTTTTAATATTTTAATAGATTTAGGGTACAAGTTGGATTCTGTTGCACATATACATTGTATAATAGTAGAGTCAGAGCTTTTGGTATGACTCAAGTAGTGTACATTGTACCCCAGAGGTAATTTCCCACCTGCTCCTCCACCCTTGCCCTTGTGAGTCTTCAATATTTGTTATACCAAGAAACAGCATTTTAACAAATCTCCTGGGTGATACTCATGCAGGTGGTCCTGTATCAGTACCCATGCTTGAGACTGACCACACTTTGATAAACACTGCTATAATATAGTAAGATTGATGGTTCAGTAAACAATTACATTTCAAAAAAATTCATACATACTCATTCATACATATGAACAAGTGTTACCACCTTTGAAACTCACCCTTGGAAGCAGAATGACTCAGTTTGTTGAATTAGTCTTTCTTTCTTTTTTCTTTTTTTGAGACAAAGTCTCAATATGTTGCCCTCAGTAGAGTGCTATGGACTCATAGCTCACAGCAAGATCAAACTCTTGGGCTTAAGTGATCCTCTTGCTTCAGCCTCCCAAGTAGCTGGGACTACAGGTGCCCACCACAATGCCCAGCTATTTTTTTGTTGTAGCTGTTATTGTTGTTTGGCAGGCCCGGTCTGGGTTCCAACACACCAGCCCCAGTGTATCTGGCCAGCGCCTTAGCTGCTGAGCTACAGGAGCTGAGCCTGAATTAGTTTTGGCTGATATTATTCAAGATATTCAATCTGATACTATTCAAGATATTTCCGGAATTCCTCTGTTAGAATATTATCACCATCTGAGGTATATTTTACATTATTTCTCTTCTGAAGGTCATTTTATTTTTATTTATTTATTGATTTACATATTTTTTGAAAGTTCCAACTGTCGGCGTGGCACCCGTAGCAGTGGTTACAGGGCCAGCCACATACATCAGGGGTGGTGGGTTCGAACCTGGCCTGGGCCAGCTAAACAACAACTGCAACAACAACAACAAAATAGTATTAAAGGGCCGTGGCATTAGGAAAGTTGAGAATCACTGGCTTAATTCCAAGAGTTCGAGGCTGCTGTGAGCTGTGATGCAATGGTACTCTACTGAGGGCAACATAGTGAGATTCTGTCTAAAAAAAAAAAAAAAAATTGTCTATTTGATTTTTAAAACAGTTATGCATCACAGAGTCTTACATTTGTGAATAAGGTAGGTAAGAAGTCTTATTTTAGGTCAGACATAAGATATGTCAGATACTAAATAACTGAGACTATTATCTTGTGTTTCCTACCCTGTCACTATTATCTTGTGTGTTTCCTACCCTGTCAAACAAAGAGGAGGACTGCTTTAAATACTAGCACCTTGTTGGAATGGCAGATCCTGAGAAGTATGTGGTGGGCGGGAGGTCCCAGGGTCAAGACACATGAGATTTGGGTTCTTTTCTCTGCCCTTATTAGTTATAGGATTTTTAGGCAGGTAACTTTATCTCTTTTAGCTTTAGTTTCCTTCTCTGTAAAATTTTATTTCTTGTTCTGCCTGTCTCAGAGGGCTGCCATGAAGACTGTAGGAAATAATACAAATGAAAGCAATTTGTAAAACTATTGTGTGATATACAAATATAAGGTGTCACTACTGGTATTATTAAGAGTACGTTGGCATGAAAGAATGTAACTCATTTGATTGCCTAAATTCTTGTTTTCTAAGAAAAACAGAGTCTTTAGTTGTTAATCAGTCATGCCTCATTTTTGTTTCCAAAAAGGTTTGAATAAATTAATGGATGGCTCAGCTATATTTGGTTACTAAAGAACTAGGATATGCAGGGATATCTAGAAATTATGAAATGATAAGAAGTTGGCAACTCATCTTTCAGGAAGTCTTGTCAGAGATAGTGAGGCTTGTCAGTGAGGACAAGTCAGATGGATTTGACAGAACATCACATAGTCTCAAGATTGGAAGTGTCCTAGATAGAACCAAGTTTGATTCCTATGCAATTAATGAATCTTCTTTTAAACAAGGAGTTATTTTGTACTTGCAATCTCCAGTGACTGGAAGCTCCCTACTTACCTTGACTATTTATTTTATTGCTGGACAATGCTACCTATTAGAAAGTTCTTTCTTAGATTAAGTCATTACAAATTATCTCAAACCATCCCCACCTCCAACCAGTCTAGATTCCACAACACATCCTCAGTCCATGAGGCCTCAGGCCTCTCCTCACCTTCCAGTTTTTCTTCTGACATCACAGTATGACATAATGAGAGTGAGAGGAAAAACAAGTGCACCCAGTGATCTCCTTCTTTCACTGCTTCTACCAAAGTCTTGTCATAAAATGAAAACTTAGGATCAGCCAGTTTGTTGTAGGAGAAGTCGATCATGTCTTTCTGGAATGCAAAAGCCAGATCAAACTTCTCAGCAGCAATTTGACACTTTATAGGTCAGTTCAGAGACAATTTCTGGAATGTGATGAGAATTCTCAGGAGGAGGGGAAGGGAAAAGCTAAGTGAAGGGAGACCCTGTGCTGGTTCCTAAGGTCCGTGCAGCTCTGACCTGGACCAGCCATTTATTTGGACCAGAAAAGAGTCTTCCAATGGAGACAAGCTGACTACTGCTTGGCAGATCCTTTTTGCATCCCTTTCACTCTGGCTGTTCTGAATGATTAATGCCAATCTATTGGCAGACTCTATTCTTCCAAGTCCCAAATCCATAATAATCGAACCTGAGGGGTAATTACCCCCTATCTATAAGT
Organism: Otolemur garnettii; assembly: GCF_000181295.1. NCBI lineage: Eukaryota > Metazoa > Chordata > Mammalia > Primates > Galagidae > Otolemur > Otolemur garnettii. The sequence continues at coordinate 843,914 of NW_003852567.1, forward strand.
AGTATCTGGAAATAGTCTTGTTTCTGGTTGTCCTTGGCCTGATTTTGGGAACTGAGAATAGAGTCCCAGGTATAGTGGTATCCTGTTGCACTATTTCTCTCTAGCCTGACAGGGTTATATGGGGCTAGAGAGGAATACTGCAAGATAGAGACAAGGCCATATGATGAGTTTCAGTACGTGCTTGTTGTTCACATACTTAATTTTGCTTGACCTGCTTGGCACCTGTAGCTCAGTGGTTAGGGCACCGGCCATATTTCCTCAGGCTGTGGGTTCAAACCCGGCCCAGGCCTGCTAAACAACAATGACAGCTACAGCTACAAAATAGCCAGGCATTGTGGTGGCGCCTGTAGTCCCAGCTACTTGGGAGGCTGAGGCAAGAGAATCACTTAAGCCCAAGAGTTTGAGGTTGCTGTGGGCTGTGATGCCATGGCACTCTACTGAGGGTGACACAGTGAGACTCTGTCTCAAAAAAAAAATTGTTTTTTTGCTTGACCTATCACCAGCATATCTGACCGTTTCTGCCTCTAACATTCATGGTCATGGACCTTGCTGCTTCAGTTCCTAGTTTAGTCCTTGCCTCCATATTTGGATCTAATATCCACTATTTTCCTGACTTTGCCAATGGCTTTTTTTTTTTTTTTTTTTTTTTGCCAGTGGCTTCTTTAGCCATTGACTCTCACTCTCCATTTTAGCTAGGCTATTTGTAGTCAACTTGGGTAACTATTTTTTCTGGCTCAGCTTTGCCTATCCTGGAATGTGATGTTATTAACACATGTCTCCAGCCCTACCAGAACCCTCAAGGATTTTTCTCCAGTTCTCTGGATATGTGGTGGCACCTGAGCTCGGACCCAGTTTGTCAAGTGCAGACACAATTATTCTGATTGGTGCTATGTTGGAGAAAGAAACATTTGTAGTGAGCTACATTGGGTTTTTCTATATCATATTATTATTATTTTTTGAGACAGTCTCACTTTGTCACCCTCTGTAGTGCTGTGACGTCATAGCTCACAGCAACCTCAAACTCTTGGGCTCAAGTGATTCTCTTGTCTTAGCCTCCTGAGTAGCTGGGACTACAGGCTTCTGCCACAATGCCTAGCTATTTTTAGAAACACAGTCTCACTCTTGCTCAGGCTGGTCTCGAACCTGTGAGCTCAGGCAATCCACCTGCCTCAGCCTCCCAGAGTGCTAGAATTACAGGTGTGAGCCACCGTGTACAGACTCTATATCTTATTTAGAGGGAATTTTGTCATAGCAATGAGTAAGTATGGTCTAGAGCTAATCTCTAGACCTGGCCAACCATGGAGTTATGAGCTCTATGAAGTTTATAGTTTCAGTAATTTAAGATAACCCATCATATAAAAAAAGATAACCCATCATATAGCATATATATTCTGAGGCTTTTCTAGAAGTGGGCTTTTGTACTGGCAAGTACAAGAAACTTCAATGAACTTGAAAAGTTCATTGAAACTTTAATAGAAGCTGGTGTATGGTGAGAGATAAGGCTGGAGAGGTAGGACATGAGCCAGATACTGCATTACCATCTTATTTGCAATAGGGTGTCATAGCAATTTTCCATTGGAAGTGACACAATTATATTTGTTTGAGAGAAAGTCCTCAGGTAGCAGCATGGAGAATACACTGGAACTAGAAAGATAAGAAACTGAGAGACCAATTAGGAGGCCATTCAATGATCACTGGAGAAATGATGAAGTAGTGACAATAAATATTAAAGGGATGGATTTGAAAATGCAGGGAGCTAGAACTGATAGGGTATGGATACAAGTAGGGAAAGAGTCAGGAACAATTTTATATTTACTAAATGGGCTCTTGGGTATACAGTGAGACCATTCAGTGAGATACCCAGCAGAAGGTTTTTGACAGATTGAATTGGAGATACCCAGAAGATATATAGGTAGCAATGAAAGCAGGCAGTTGCTTATAGTTTTGAAGCTCAAGAGAGATCCAAGCTAGTTTCTGATTTCTCCTTCTAGTAATGCCTGAGAACACTGAACCTGTCTGGCTATATGACTGAGGCAGGGCTTGCTTGCAGCTACAGAACAGCATAACCTGAGAGGCAGCATTCATGGATAACTTTGAAATTGAAAGGCAAATGACCAGTTAAACAAGACTGAAAGGCAAGTCTGGATGGAAACTGAGAATGAAGGATGAGAGAATTCAGAATAGAGGGTAGAAGGTGGCAACTGAAGAAACTCTTTGAGTTGCTATGACGTAACTGTAGGACAGTTTTTGTAGGATGTCTTCAGCCTTGGCCATGGGTGGGAGCTATCAAGCTTTCCTTGGATATGTGGATTTTGGAGGTTATCAGTAAGTAAGTAGTAGTTAAAGGCATCTGAATACATGAGATTATCTGGGGAGACTATACAGATGGAGAAGAGGTCTAATAATAGAGCCCTGGGCAATATCAGTACCTAAGACAAGGAGATGAGAAAAAGCAATCAGATGCGAAGAAAAAAAATGAGAAAAGAGTTGTTATTTTACCAGAAGCCAAAGAGCAATAAAGTCTTAAGAAAAAGTAGGGTGGCTTGGCACCCACAGCACAGTGGTTATGGCACCAGCCACATATGCCAAGGGTGGTTATGTTCAAACCTGGCCCGGGTCAGCTAAACAACAATAACAACTGCAACAAAAAATAGCCAGGTGTTGTGGTGGGCACCTGTAGTCCCAGCTACTTGGGAGGCTAAGGAATTGCTGGGGCCCAAGCGTTTGAGGTTGCTGTGAGCTGTGACACCATGGCACTCTACCAAGGGCAACATAGTGAGACTCTGCCTCAACAAAAAACAAAAAAGAAAAAGTAGGGTTTCAGAGTGTCAAAATCCACAGAGAATTTGGGTCAGGATTTAACAGGGGTAGTCACTGATAATGACCTTGACTAGGATAGTTTCAGTGAACATGATAGGACAGAGAGATTATACAAAACAGTTTGAAGAATGAATGAAAGGTGAGGAATTAAGAGACTACTGTAACTGTAATTGCCTGTTTATTTCTATGGCGGCTCCTCCAGCCTGCCAACTCTGGAAGCAGGGGTCAAGTCTGTTTCGTTTTCTCTGAATCTTTAGTACTAACTCAGGGTCTGACACATGGCAGACACTCAAAAAATATTTTGAACTGACTAGACAGATAATGGCTAGAGGGGAATGTGGGAACAAGGAAAGGTTCTAACTGCTTTCCAGAAATATGAATAAAAAGAGAATGTAAAAGATGTACTATTTAGTGGCTATGTCTGGTTAATGGGCGATGGTTTAAAAGGACATTTATTTTATTTTACTTTAAATTAATACTTTCTTTTTTAGAACAATTTTAGGTTTACAAAAGAATCGAGTAGAGAATATCAAAAGTTCCTGAATACTTCCCCTTCCCTTCCACACTACAGTTTCCCCTATGAACATCTTGCATTGGTGTGACACATTTATTAACAGCTGATGAACCAATATTGATACATTATTATTAACTAAAGACCATAGTTTACATCAGGGTTTACTCTTTGTGTTGTTCAGTTTTAAGGGTTTGACAAATGCATGATGTCATGAATCCACATGACAGTAGCATACAGATTAGTTTCACTGATTTAGAAATCCCCATTGCTCCATTGCTTTATCCCTCTCCCTACCTCCAACCCCCAATCCCCTGGCAACTATGGATTTTTTTTCTTTTACTATCTTTATAGCCTTTTTTTTTTTTTTGAGACAGAGTCTCACTGTGCTGCCCTCAGTAGAGTGCTGTACCGTCATAACTCATAGCAACCTCAAACTCTTGGGATTAAGTGACTCTCTTGCCTCAGCCTCCCAAGTAGCTGGGACTACAGGCACCCGCCACAATGCCAAGCTATTTTTTGGGTGCAGTTGTCATTGTCGTTTTAGCAGGCCTGGGCTGGGCTCAAACCCACCAGTCTTGGTGTATGTGGCTGGTGCCCTTCTCACTGAGCTTTGGGCGCTGAACCAATATCTTTATAGTTTTGCCTTTTCCAGAATGTCATATATTTAAAATCAAACACTATGTAGCCTTTTGGATTGGCTTCTTTCACTTAGTAATGTGTGTGCTTGCCTGTCTATATTTCTATCCATTTATTTATTTATGAATGAGAGAGGATCTCAAACTCTTGCCCTAGGCTATAGTGTAGTGGTACAGCCTCAAACTCCTAGCCTCCTACCTTAGCCTCTTGAATAGCTAGGACTACAGGTGAGTACTACCACACCTGGCTAATTTTATTTTATTATATATTTAGAGATGGGGTTTCACTATGTTGTCTGGGCTGGTCTCAAACTCATGGCCTCAAATGATCTTCCTGCCTCAGTCTCTGAAAGTACTAGGATTACAGGCATGAGCTACTGTGACCAGGTGGCAATATGAGTTTTTTTTTTTTTTTTTTTCCTTTAACCATCATTCCCAATGAAGAAATATGCATTTAAAGTTCAGGGACTTTGCCTGACAACCTGGATCTTTGTACCCTCAATAAATCCCCAACAATTAAAAAAAATAAAAACAAGAGGTAAAAATAAAAAAAAATTAAAGTTTCCCCTTGCAATTTGGACACCTATGGTGTTAAAATAAAGTTCTTCCATGGTTGATCATTATTATTATTATTATTATTATTTGTGGCTTGATAGCTCACTTTTAAAAATTTTTGAATAATATTCTATTATATGGATATACTAATGGTTTTTTAAAGAAGGGAAAGATTAGAGCTGAGGGGAAAGAATCATATAAGGGGTACGTTTTGGAAATGAAGAGAGAGAATACAGAATTGGCTGAGGTTCCTGAAGTAGGAAGGGATGGAATCTAGAATATGTAAGAGATTAGTATTGAAAGGAAAGTGACAGTTTGGGGGGGGGCTGAAGGAAGGGAGGTAAAAGTGTGTTCTGATACTCATCCAGAGAAGAACATTTGACAGTTTAGATTTTTCTCAGTAAAGTAGAAGGTGAATCATCTGCTGCATATGAGGAGCCCAGAGAATGTGGTAGAAGGCCTGTGAGTGGTGAATGTTTGGAAAACCTGATATGAAAATAAAGTATGAAGTTGTTTACAAACAGGTAAAAAGTTTGCCAAGTAGCACTGGGGACCGGAGAGGGTGGAGTCTCTGAATGTGTAATGGTTTTGTAATCTCCAAAATAGTGCTCCACATTCTGAGATTGGAAACAGTGCCGGATAGATGGTTTGGTTAACACAGAGTTGAGATTTGGTGGTGATTAAACAGGTCAAAAAAAAAAAAAAAAAGGAGGACTAGGAAGGCATTGAAGATGCTTATAATCCTGGGTTACAAATAGGCAAGCTAGGAAAGAAAAGGAAGTAAAGTCATGAGGAACTGATAGACTGGAGAAAACGGAAAGCCAATGGTTTGTAAATCCTCATGAAATAAAAAAAACAGGCATACTTAAAAAAATTTTAATTACAAGTACTGAGCCAAATACTGTGAAAGATAGAGAATAAGGTTTGTGATCAGAGATCATGGCAAGGTAGTTTACAATTTCAGAGTAATACAATTCTGGGGACATGGAGATGAATTATATAGGTTTTTTTCTTCTTTAGTACAAGAGGTACTAAAGAAGGTCATTGGAAATGGTCTCTCAGATACTTGAAAGAGTCCATAGTGAATAGATCATCCAAAAAGATGCCAATACCTCCCAAAATGAAAGAAGTGATTGCATGGAGAGGGAGAATACAAGCTAAGTTTCCAAGTCCTCGTGAATGAGGTGGAAGAAGCTAGAAAATCCATAGATGTTGACCACCTGAAGAGTTGAAGATGAGTATAACTAGAAGTCAAAAGCATCACAGGAAGAAAGACAGTATAAAGGAGAAAAAGTGATGGCTTAAAAGTGGCACATATTAATGAAGACAATACCTTTGGGCTTACAATATGCTAAGAAAAGGGATGTTCGCAAGGAAAGTGGTGTTTCTTTTTTCTTTTCTGTTCTTTTTTTTTTTTTAGAGACAGAGTCTCACTTTGTCACCCTCAGTAGGGTGCTGGGCCGTCACAGCTCACAGCAACTTCCAGCTCTTGCGCTTAGGTGATTCTCATGCCTCATCCTCCTGAGTAGCTGGGACCACAGGCATCCACCACAATGCCTGGCTATTTTTTTGTTGCAGTTTGGTTGGGGCCAGGTTCGAGTATGCCACTCTCGGTATATGGGGCCAGCACCCTACTCACTGAGCCATAGGCACTGCTCGGAAAGTTGTGTTTCAATTAAGGCAGGGAGAAGAGAGCAATTTTATGATGGGATAGGTAAGTAAGTTTATAAGAGAACAAAGATTCCAATGATTTAGTGAAAAATATGTTATGGTCAATCAGTAGTGAAAAGGAGAGAAAGAGGAAAGAAACTCGAGGGGGAATTTACTCCATAGAACTATAACTTTATTTATATTTCTTTTTTTTTTTTGAGACAGAGCCTCAAGCTGTCCCCTTGGGTAGAGTGCTATGGCATCACAGCTCACAGCAACCTCCAACTCCTGGGCTCAAGCGAGTCTCCTGCCTCAGCCTCCCAAGTAGCTGGGACCACAGGTGCCTGCCACAACGCCTGGCTATTTTTTGGTTGCAGCCATCATTGTTGTTTGGCGGGCCCGGGCTGGATTCGAACCTGCCACCTTAGGTGTATATGCTGGCGCCTTAGCCACTTGAGCCACAGGTGCTGAGCCTTTATTTATATTTCTAAAGTCATTATCAGAGTTCCTGGAAGATGATTTAAGGCAAAACATTGATTTTCCTTCCCCTTTTCAATCTTTTTGGGTGGACGGGGTGAAGGTGATAGTTGGGAGCTGGAGTCAGTTTGGTACGTAAGTCAAGCGGCTATGGGTTTGGAATTGGGTCTAGCAGGACAGGGATGGGGTAGGGTGAGGAGTATACTGAAAGCAATGGAAGAAGCCTTATGAAGGGATGTGTTAAAATCAAATTCATAAACAAAAGCAGAACTCCAATACTAGAGAAATCAGTGAAATGAACCAGCTACGAAGAAGAATAGTAAAATATTTTTGTAATTGTGTGGGTAAAGACTGTTGAATCTGTCACAAATCCCGAAAGTATAAAGGTAAACAGATTCAATTACAGACGCTAAAAACTTCTACACACAAAAAAATTAAAAAATTAAAAACCAAAAGACAAAATGGGAAAAATAACTGTAACATATGTGTCAAAGGAAGAGTTGCTATTTCTACTATATAAAGAACATTTTCAAATTAGAAAAACAGAGCAATGAACATAAACAGATAATTAACAAAATAAGTATATGGAAAATAAAGGAACTGGGAAGGTGAAGGAAAATAAGCACATAAAAGCTATTCAACCTAATTAGTAATCAGAGAAAGGCAAATTAAATAATGAAATATTATTTTTTGCCAATTATATTTCCACAGATTAAAAAATGGTTATTACCCAGTGCTGAGAAGGATACGGGGAAAAGGAATGGTATTTTTTTTTTTGGTGGGATTATAAAATTATGCAAATCTATCTGAAGGCAATATGGCAGTATTAAGTGCATTAAAAATGTGGCTAACCTTTGATCAATCAATTTTACTTCTAGGATTTTATCCTAAGAAAATAATTGTCAGAAAAGTAAACAAAATGTATATAGCAGGATGATTACCAAAATGTTATTTGTAATAATAGCAAAAGAAAATGGAATAAAAATAGAGGATTGGTTAAATAAATTAAGGTTCAATGATTAAACTGATTATTAAACACCCATTCAAAATGATGATGTAGACCTAGATTTACTGACATGGGAAGGTGACCGTAATATAGTGTCAAGTGAACAATAGGAAGTTGAAAATGTAGCATGCACAATGATTTTATCCCCCCCAATCTAGATCTGGAGATACATACATGTGTGTATATATGCTTATGGAAAGCAGCTGAAAGGATATAAACTCACATTTTACATTGGATATCTAAATGGGATTGAATAATTTTGAGTTTCTTCTTCACACACTTCTGTCTCATTTGATTTTTTTACGTGGATTATTTTTTAAAGAGAAAAAAGCCAATAAAACTATTTTCACTAAACAAAACAAAACCAAGTCCCCTCAAATAAATATAGGAAATTTACCATATACATTCTGATATTGTGGGGCCAGTAAGCTGTAATATTTTGGGGGCCAAAGAATTCCAGTTTGTATTAAATAAAGATGCTTCTCTGCAGCACAGCCTTACTCTGCCTTCACATGAACTTCCCTAATCACTTACCTCAGAGACTGTCACCTTCTGCCCATTCTTGTCATAGACATCACCTGGTGGTAAGCAAACAGAGCAGAGACTTGGCCAGGGTTTTAAAGGAGGGTTTAAAATTTTTTTATTCTGGTAAAATATATATAACATGAACCTATATTTTAACCATTTAAATGTAAAATTCCATGACAGTAACTATATTACCAATGTTGTGCAACAATCACTATTTATTTTCAACAATTTTTGAGCACCCCAAACAGAAACTTCCCATTTTTTCTATCTCCTTAGTAGCCTCTTATCTACTTTCTGTTTCTATGAATTTGCCTATACTAGATAACTCACATAAATAGAATCATAAAATATATGTCCTTTTATGTCTGGCTTAATTCATTTAGCATAATGTTTTCAAGGTTCATCTATACTACATAGCGGGCAAATAATATTCCCTTGTATGTATATTTTGTACATTGTATGTATATTTGCCACATTTTGTTTATCCATTTGGTGATAGATACACGGGTTATTTCCACCTTTGGGCTATTGATGTTGTTGTTGTTTTTTTTTTTTTTTTTTGAGACAGAGCCTCAAGCTGTCCCCCTGGGTAGAGTGCCATGGCATAGCTCACAGCAACCTCCAACTCCTGGGCTCAAGCAAGTCTCCTGTCTCCGCCTCCCAAGTTGCTGGGACCAAAGGCGCCCACCACAATACCCGGCTATTTTTTTTGGTTGCAGCCATCATTGTTGTTTGGCGGGCCTGGGCTGGATTCAAACCTGCCACTTTAGGTGTATGTGGCTGGGGCCTTAGCCACTTGAGCCACAGGCGCCGAGCCAACCTTTGGGCTATTGTAAATACCTACAATGAATACTGGCATAGATGTATCTGGATGAGTTTCTGTTTTCAAATTTGGTGGGTATATATGGAGAAATGAACTGCTGAGTCATATGGTAATTTAAAGAAGGGTTTTTTTTTTTTGAGACAGAGCCTCAAGCTGTCGCCTTGGGTAGAGAAAGGTGGCATCACAGCTCACAGCAACCTCCAACTCCTGGGCTCAAGCGATTCTCCTGCCTCTACCTCCCAAGTAGCTGGGACTACAGGCGCCCACCACAACGCCCGGCTGTTTTTTGGTTGCAGCCGTCATTGTTGTTTTGCGGGTCCGGGCTGGATTCGAACCCGCCAGCTCAGGTGTATGTGGCTGGCGCCTTAGCCAGTTGAGCCGTAGGCGCTGAGCCTAAAGAAGGGGTTTTAAAAGCTTATTTCTTCTTTCATCCTATACTTGCAGTCAAACTGTCTTAAAACCCCTCAGTACCCCAGTAAGCTCCTTTCCCTAAGCCAATGGTAAGGCAAGGTCTCCCTGGGCCTCAGCTCTTCTCCCTTACATGAGAGTAAGGAGACACTGGAGTTTAGTCACTGAATCTATTGGAGACTTCACACCTGAAGGAAGCCCTCCAATCTAAAAATTTACTTAGAAGAGATGTGAAAATAATTCTAGAGTGTTTGGGATTCTTGAACAGTAGGTAGTATGTACAGATAGTATTGGGGGTAAAAGACAGGTCTGTTGTGAAGCATAGAATCACCATGACCCTGTTCAACCTTACCAAGTATATGGTCATATCTTACAATGAGCCAGAGAATTAAGATCCTCACCCAAACAACTCATCCAAAAATAAGGCTTCAGAGTTTATATACAATAAAACTTGTTTGGTAAGGATAATAGGAAAGTATTAGAGTGCTCTAGCTTTTTTTTTTTTTTTTAGAGTGCTATCGCTTTTAAAACAAAATTTAAAATGTTAATAATTTTTTTTATCGAGGTGAAGCATAACATATAATTAACCATTTTAAAGTGTATGGTTTAGGGGCATTTAGTGCATTTATAATGTTGTACAACTACCACCTCTCTCAAGTTTCAAAACTTTCTCAATGTCCCAGAAGAATATCCATGTGCTCTGGCTTTTTAGATGTGATCACCTCCCTCAGAACAGTTAGGGGATGGGTATGAATGTTCATACACATGAGGACTTAACTCTGTCACCAAAATAAGCATATAAAATAAATACGGAATTGGGCCTGACAGACACTGATCAAACTCTGACTACCTTTTGATGGCTTCTCTCATCATTATTTATTGTTCTAAAGGGTAATCAGGAGGTTAGCAGCTTCAGTAATACGATGACTGCTCTGACTTATTTTAAATTAATTTTATTTTTAATTGACAAATAGTTGTATGTATTTATGGGCACAATATGATGTTTTAATATCTGTATACATAGTGGAATGACTATATGTGTATCAAGCTGAAATTAACATATCACTCACCTCATACTCATACTATTCTACAGTAAGAACATTTAAAATCTACTCTTTTTTTTTTTTGAGACAGAGCCTCAAGCTATCCCCCTGGGTAGAGTGCTGTGGCATTACAGCTCACAGGAACCTCCAACTCCTGGGCTCAAGTGAGTCTCTTCCCTCAGCCTCCCAAGTAGCTGGGACCACAGGCGCCTGCCACATCACCCGGCTATTTTTTGGTTGCGGCTGTCATTGTTCTTTGGCAGGCCCAGGCTGGATTCGAACCCGCCACCTTAGGTGTATGTGGCTGGCGCCTTAGCCACTTGAGCCACAAGCACTGAGCCTAAAATCTACTCTTTAGGCAATTTTGAAATACACACTGATTATTATGTATGGTCAACATGCTATATAATAGATTCCAAAAACACATTCCTCCTATCTAACTGAGGCTTTGTACCTTTTAGCCAACATTCATCTAATGTAATATGACAGTGAACTGAGCATATGATTTTTCCTTGAGACATTGGGAACTTCTTTAGACAGAGACTAAGTCTTGCACATGTTAGTACTCTCAATGTCTTAAAAAATGGATTGAATTTATAAGGTGCTAAATAAATGTTTTTTTGGTTAGAATTGAATGGGCTGGGTGTTTTTTGTTGGTGCATAGACGGGGTGGGTGGTGAGAATAGGAGGTAAATGTGAATTCCAGAGGCTTATAGATTTAGAGTTAGATCATTATTGAAAAACAAGCTGCAAAGTAGAATTTCCCCAGGACTTAGGGAAAGCAGGAAGACATGCATACCATAGAGTTTCCCATTAATAGAACATTTGCTGAAAATCATGACGTTCTGAGTCAGAGTCCCTGTTTTGTCAGAGAACACATATTGGACCTGGCCAAGTTCTTCATTAAGGGTGGTGGTACGAGCCTGTGCTGGTGTGTTCCTTGGTGCGTAAAACATCTTCCGATCCCAGTTGATATAGAAACTGTTGCCCAATCGTATTATTTCAATACTAAAGAGAAAGCAAAAAAAGAATGGTTTTGGGTCAAAACAGAACAAGCAAATATATCATCCTAGTTTCCTTCTTATCAGACCTATTGTAGGTCTGGGGCAGCATCTGAAAATCAGAGTATCTTCCTCAGGAACCTACCCTCCTGAAGGACCTTTCCCACCAGCCACACCATGGTAATTCTGTGGTAATTCTGACTTTGACCATTATATTGCAAGGCTTTACCACCGGGACCAGAGGGATACATGATTAACTTCTCTGAGTCATATCCTCCTTTGATTCTTATTTTTCCAAAACATGTCCAGGAAAAATTACAATTTTTGAACTTCTGCAGTAATGCAAGATCTGATGGAATAATAGCTAATTTACAAAAGGTTATATTGGCCCAGTTTACTATTACTGTTGTCACATGGAGAAGACAGAGAAACTTGACACCAGATTTTTTTTTTTATTAAAACATTTTTCTTTTAATTGTTGAGGATTCATTGAGGGTACAGAGAACCAGTTTATACTGATTGCATTTGTTAAGTAAAGTCCCTCTTATAACTGTGTCCCGCCTCCAAGAGGTGTGTCACACACCATGAGCCCCCACCTATCCACCTCTTGTGCTCTCTCCATTCCCCCTTCCCCCACTCCCCACCATGTACTAGGTCATCAATTGTCCTCATATGAGAATTGAGTACATTGGATTCTTGCATCTCCATTTTTGTGATGCTTTACTAAGGAGAATGTGTTTCAATTCCATCCAGATTAATACAAAAGATATAAAGTCTCCATCTTTTTTAGTGGCTGAATGGTATTCCATGGTATACTTATACCATGGCTTGTCAATCCATTCCTGGAGTAGTGGGCATTTAGGTTGTTTCCACAGTTTTGTAATTGTAAATTGAGCTGTGATAAACAGTCTAGTGCAAATGTTCTTATGGTAAAAGGATTTTTTTTCTTCTGGGTAGATACCCAGTAATGGGATTGCAGGATCAAATGGGAAGTCTAGTTTGAATTTTTTGAGGATTCTTTATACTTCCTTTCAAAAGGGTTGAATTAGTTTGCAGTTCTACCAGCTGTGTAAAAGTATTTGTTCCCTTCTCTCCACATCCATGCCAGCATCTGTAGTTTTGAGATTTTGTGATGTGGGCGATTCTCACTGGGGTTAAGTGGTATCTTAGGGTGGTTGTGATGTGCATTTCTCTGGTAATTAGAGATGATGAGCATTTTTTCATATGTTTGTTAGCCATTTGTCTATCTTCCTCCAAGAAGGTTCTGTTCATGTTTCTTGTCCTGTGGGAGATGAGATTGTTTGCCCTTTTTTTGTTGACTAAATTCTCTGTACTTTCTAGTTATTAACTCTTTGTCAGAGTCATAACATGCAAATATCTTTTCCCATTCTGAAGGCTATATTTTTGCTTTTATTGTTGTCTCCTTAGCTGTACAGAAGCTATTCAATTAAATTAAGTCCTATTTGTTTATTTTTGTTGTTGTAATTGCCACTGAAGTTTTCTTCATAAAGTCCTTCCCCAATAACTTCAAATGTTTTCCCCACAGCTTCAAGGATTTTTATTGTTTCATGCCTTCGATTTAGATCTTTTATCCATCTTGATTCAAGTTTAGTGAGTGGAGAAATGTGCGGGTCCAGTTTCGGTCTTTTACATGTAGTTATCCAGTCATCTCAGTACCATTTATTGAATAGGGATTCTTTCCCCTATTCAACATACAAGAGTATGTTCTTGTTTGGTTTATCAAAGATTAGGTGGATGTAAGATGTTTGTTTCATTTCCTAGTTTTCTATTTGGTTCCAGATGTCTATGTCTCTATTTTTGTGCCAATTCCATGCTGTTTTAATCACTATGGTCTTGCAGTACAGTCTGGTAGGCTGATGCCCCTGGCTTTGTTTTTATTACTAAGAATTGCCTTGGCTATATAGGTTTAGTCTGTTCCATAAAAATAATTATTTTCTCCAAATCTTGAAAGTATGATGTTGGTATTTTAATGGGAATTGCACTGAATCTGTAGATTGCTTTGGGAAGTATAGACATTTTAACAATGTTGATTCTTCCCAGCCAGGAGCATGGTATGTTCTTCCATTTGTTAATATCTTCTATTATTTCTTATCTTAGGGTTTCATAATTTTCTTTATAGAGGTCCTTCACCTCTTTTGTTAGGCATATTCCTAGGTACTTCATTTTCTTTGAAGCTATGATGAAGGGAGTTGAGTCCTTGATTAGCTTCTCATCTTGGTTGTTACTGGCATATACAAAGGCTTTTGATTTGTGGACATTGATTTTATGTCCTTAGACATTACTATATTTTTTGATCACTTCCAGGAGTCTTGGGGTTCTCTAAGTATAAGATCATATCATTGCCAAAGAGGGAGAGTTTGCCCTCCTCTGCCCCCCATTTGGATGCCCTTTATTTCCTTCTCTTGCCTGATTGTATTAGTTAAAACTTCCAGCACTATGTGGAATAGTAGTGCGGACAGAGGACAGCCTTGTTTGGTTCCAGTTATAAGTGGAAAAGCTCTGTTTCACTCCATTCAGTATAATATTAGCTGTGGGTTTGTCATAGATGGCTTCAATCAATTTAAGAAATGTGCCACATATACCTATTTTGTTCAGAGTTCTAATTAGAAAAGGATGCTGAATTTTATCGAATGTTTTTTCTGCATCTATTGAAAGGATCATATAATCTTTATTTTTGCTTCTGTTGTTATGGTGAATTACATTTATGGAACTTGCATGTGTTAAATGAGCTTTGCATTCCTGGGATAAAACCTACATGATCGTGATGAATGATATTTTTAATGTGTAGCTGTAATTTATTGGCTAGGATTTTATTGAGAATTTTTGCATCTATATTCATTAGTAATATTGGTCTCAAATTCTCCTTTTTAGTTGGGTCTTTTCCTGGTTTTGGTATCAGGATGATGTTTGCTTTGTAGAACATGTTGGGGAAGATTCTTTCCTTCTCAATTTTTTTGGAATAATTTCTGCAGTATGGGTATAATCTCTTTTTTGAAAGTTTGACAGAATTCTGGTATGAAGCCATCTGGACCAGGGATTTTTTTTTTTTCTTGGGAGATTTTTTACTGTTCCTTCTATCTTAGTATTTGAAATCAGTCTGCTCAAGAGATCTATTTCTTCTTGATTAAGTCTAGGAAGAGGGTGTGATTCCAGGTATTGATCTATTTCCTCCACATTGTCAAATTTCTGG
>NW_003852567.1:859063-864269 GCF_000181295.1 Otolemur garnettii
AGACAGAGTCTCAAGCTGTCACCCTGGGTAGAGTGCTGTGGTAATCATAGCCACAGCAACCTCAAACTCTTGGGCTTAAGTGATTCTCTTGCCTCAGCCTCCCAAGTAGCTGAGACTACAGGCACCTGCCACAATGCCTGGCTATTTTTAGGTTTTAGTTGTCATTGTTGTTTGGCAGGCCAGGGCTGGATTCAAACCTGCCAGCTGTGGTGTATGTGCCTGGCACCCTAGCTGCTGAACTACAAGTGCCAAGCCAAGTCTTTCTGTTTTTCAAATATAGGAATCTATTGCTATGAATTTCCCTCTTAAGGCTGCTTTTTCTGTATCCCACAGGTTTTGGTAACTTGTGTTTGCATTATTATTGTTAGAGAAATTTAACTATTTCCTCTTTTATGCCTTCTTGAACCCAACTATCATTCAACATAAAGTTGTTTAATTTCTAAGTCTTTGTGTGGGGATGAACATTCTTGTTGGAGTTGAGTTCCTCTTTTATTGCTTTGTGGTCTGAAGAAAATACAAGTTATAATTTCTATTCTATAATTTCTTTTGATTTTGCTGATGTTTGATTTGTATCCTAGGATGTGGTCAATTTTAGAGTACATACCATGGGCTGACAAGAAAAATGTATACTCTTTGGCTTTGGGATGGTGTGCTCTGTATATGTTTATTAATCCCATTTGTTCTAGGGTCACATTTAAGTCCTTGGCATCTTTGTTTAGTTTCTGTTTAAAGGATCTGTCCAGTTCTGTCAGAGGGTTCTTAAAGTCCCCGACTATTATGATGTAATGGGATATCATATTGCTCAGATCCATCAAGGTCTGTTGCATAAATCAGGGAGCATTTAAGTTGGGTGCATAAATATTTAAAATTGAAATGTCTTCTTGTTGTATTGTTCCTTTGATTGGCATAAAGTGTCCATCTTTGTCTATCTTAACTTGCTTTAAATCCACTTGTATCTAAACATAAGATTGCAACCCCTCCTTTTTCTGATTTCCATTTGCTTGAAATACTGTTTTCCATCCCTTAACCCTGAGTCTTAACTTGTACTTCAAGGCTATATGTGACTCCTGGAGACAGCATATGGATGAGTTGTGCTTTTTTTATCCAATCAGCCAGCCCATGCCTCTTCAGTGGTGAGTTCAGTCCATTGACATTTATTGAGAGAATTGATAAGTATGATAGAGTTCTATTCATTTTATTTTGTGAAAGTCCATTGTGTAGTTTTATCCTTTGGGCCATTGTGGAAGCTACGTTTTCACCTTTAGCTTCTGGGTGTTTACTTTGCTGGTGGTCCATTGTGATGGTCAGTGTTGACAATAAATCTAAGTATTTCCTGTAGAGCTGGTCTTGTGGCAAATTTCCTCAGTGCTTGTATATCTACAAAAGATTTAATTTCTCCATTAATTCTGAGGCTTAGTTTAGCAGGATACAGAATTTTGGGCTGAAAATTGTTTTGTTTAAGAATGTTGAAGGTGGGGCGCTGACCCCATATACCAAGGGTAGTGGGTTTGAACCTGGCTCTGGCCAAACTGTAACAAAAAAATAGCAGGGCATGTGGTGGGTGCTGTGGTCCCAGCTACTTGGGAGGCTGAGGCAAGAGAATCGCCTAAGCCCAAGAGCTGGAGATTGCTGTGAGCTGTGATGCCATAGCACTCTACTGAGGGGGACAAAGTGAGACTCTATCTCAAAAAAAAAAAAAAAGAGTGTTGAAGGTGGATGACCAGATTCTTTTGCTTGGAAAGTTTCAGTTGCAAACTTGCTGTCATCCTAATGGCTCTGCCTCCGTAGGTCAGTTGGAGCTTACTCCTGGCTGCTTGCAGAAGTTTTTCTTTCATCTTGTCTTTGAACAGGTTCATTACAATGTGTCTTGGAGAGATGCAATTTGAGTTGAGATGACCCAAGTTTGATATCCATCTGAAAGGTGTGTGCTGGAGTTTTTAGCAAAACTTGCTACATTTTCCTTTATGTTGGTCTCCAGTAGGGCTTCCATTCCTTTGGGACTATTTTCTTCCCCTTCAGGAAGCCCTATTATTTGTATATTTGAATGCTTCATGGAGTCTCATAGTTCTCTAAGCACCTATTCTGCTTTCGCTCCCTTCTTTTCTGCTTCTTTAACAACCTGGGTTAACTCATAAACTTTATCCTCTAGTTCTGAGGTTCTTTCTTCTCCATGGTCTTACCTATTTTCGATACTTTCTACTGCCTTTTTATATTCCTTGATTGTCTCCTTTTTTAAAAAATTAAATCATAGCTGTATACATTAATACTATCATGGGGTACAGAGTGATGTTTCTATATACAATTTCCTTAAGCTCCACCATATCATTTTTATATTCTATATATCTCTTGTCTGATTTTTGGTTCTGTCTTTCCATTTTCTCGTCCATTCCTTTTACTATCTTTACCATCCACATTTTAAATTCCCTTTCTGTCAAGTCTATTAATTCTTTATAGGTGTAGTCTTCTGCAGTAGCTGTCTCATGGTCCCTTGAGGGAGTTCCTCTGTTTTGGATTTTCATGTTGCCTGAATTTTTCTGTTGGTTTGTCCTCATGTGTTCTTTCTTCTTGTTCACCACTTTGTCCTCTTTTTTACTTCTCACTGCCTCCTTTGTTTTAAAGAGAAGTCCTTGCTCTTTATGACAGTATGTTGCAATGTGATGCTGGGACACCAAATGGTGCTGTGTTTTTTTAAGGAGACAGAGAGCATAGCTAGTAACCTCTATGGTCCTTATTCCAAAATTAATTACCTTCAGTGATCACCTGACTGTTTCCTCAGCATTCACACCTGCCAGGTTAGGATTTTAAAGCTCATAAGAATCTTTTAGGGGTAGGTCTCACAGTGGCCCCTGACTCCAGTTCCTGTGGGGTGCAGGAAACCCTCAGCCTGTCCCAAGAGTGGAGTTCTAATCCCAGCAGGCAGAATTAAGATAGCTGTGCTTTAGGCCCCTGCTAAGACCTTCTCACAACCTTTCCACAAAGGCAGCCCCCTGGCCACTGAGACCTTCTCAGTATGGCTGCCTTGCCAGCCATCAAACCTATGGCAAGTCCACTCCAACTGGCATTCAAATTGGTTGCTGTATACTGTTTGAGTCTGCCCACTCTTCCAAGCTTGCCATTTGATGCAGCTTCCCCCCAACAACTGAAAACTCCAGAAAGGCTTTCTCCTGTCCCAGTCCTCTGTGGGCAGCCAGCCAATGCCAGCCAGTGGCAATCATTTGTCTAATTCACCAGATTTGCATCACTTTGGATCATATGCTTTATCCAGCTCACCACCTCCTCTCGATTCTCCCTGAGCTATGACTCTGGGTAAAGTCCTTGTACCAGGTATAGCTGGGTTCTCTCTTTTTCCACAGTCATTCTAGGACAATCCTTCTTGTCTGCCATCTTGCTCTACCCTGCCCAAGAATTTCTTTCATTTTACATGAATTTTCCCTGTTGGCTGTGGCACACTCCTCTTCTGTTCCAGTAGATTCCTTATAGTTAACAAGCATCTTCATTTTTAAATTTTTTTATTTATTTGTTTTTCAGACAGAGTCTTACTTTATCACCCATGGTAGAGTGCCATGGCATTCATAGCTCATAGCAACCTCAAACTCATGAGCTCAAGTGATCCTCTTGCCTCCAAGTAGCTGGGACTACAGGTGCCTGCCACAATGCCAGGCTATTTTTAGAGACCAGGTCTTGCTCTTGCTCATGCTGGTCTCAAACTCAGGCAATCCACCCACTTCAGCCTCTAAGAACGTTAGGATTACAGGTGTGAGCCATCTCACTCGGCCTCAGTATCTTTGTTTTAAAATAGTGAAGACTTTTAAGGGGCCTTCTTATCATTATTTACACTTAATGTGTGTTAGATTGTTTTATTAGCAGTCCCTGTCAGAGACAGCTGCATTGAGAGGCATGAATTATTATTATTCTTTTTTTGATGTGAGGAAAAGGTGAGGAAGAGTCATTGCAACTTTTTACTGATGGCCCCCATTCCTGGAGTTTTGACCATACCAGCCACCATAGCAATTGCTCTAAACTCAAATATCCAATCACATTATTTCTTTCCTTAGAAATATCTTTGCTGGGTCTTTACTGCTTTTATTTTATTTTATTTTATTTGAGACAGAGCCTCAAGTTGTTGCCCTGGGTAGAGGGCCATGGCATCACAGCTCACAGCAAGCCCCAACTCCTGGCCTTAAGTGATTCTCTTGCCTCTGCCTCCTAAGTAGCTGGGACTACAGGCATCTGCCACATGCCTGGCTATTTTTTGGTTATAGCCATCATTGTTGTTTGGTGGCCCAGGCTAGATTTGAACCTGCCAGCTCAGGTGTATGTGGCTGGTGCCTTAGCCGCTTGAGCCACAGGTGCCAAGCCTCTTTACTGATTTTAGAATAAAATCCAAAGTCTCTGGCCTAAAATTCAAGGGTCTTCTGATCTGACCCTAAATTATCATACAACACCTTAGTACAGTTACTTACTTTTCTATGAACAGACAAAGCTTTAAAAAACTGTGATACTTTTAGCTATCTTAAATCAATCTTTGTAAGTGGAGAAAGGTGCAGGTTAAGTTTCAGTCTTTTACATGTGGATATCCAGTTCTTCCACCACCATTTATGGAATCCTCAGTAGAGTGCTGTGGCATCACAGCTCACAGCAATCTCAAACTCTTGTGCTTAAGTAATTCTCTTGCCTCCCAAGTAGCTAGGACTACAGGCACCCACCACAACGTCTGGCTATTTTTTTGTTATTGTTGTCATTGTCGTTTAGTAGGCCCTGACTGGGTTTGAACCCACCAGCCCCGGTACATGTGGCTGGTGCCTTGACCACTGGGCTATGGCCCCTGAGCCCTGGCTTTGTTTTTATTACTAAGAACTTCCTTAGCTATATGGTTTTTTCTGGTTTCACACAAAATGAAGAATTATTTTTTCCTGAAAAGTCTTGAAAGTACATGTTGGTATTTGAATAAGGATGGCACTGAATCCGTAGATGGCTGTGGGAAGTATAGACATTTTAAGAATGTTGATTCTTCCCAGGCATGAGCATGGTATGTTCTTCCATTTGTTAATATCTTCTGATATTTCTTTTCTTAGGGTTTCATAATTTTCTTTATAGAGGTCCTTAACCTCTTTTGTTAGGTATATTCCTAGGTATTTCATTTTCTTTTCTTTTCTTTCTTTATTTTTTTTAAGATAGAGTCTCACTATGTCACCCTTGGTGGAGT
>NW_003852567.1:864494-878417 GCF_000181295.1 Otolemur garnettii
TTTTCTTTGAAGCTACTGTGAAGGGGATTGCTCACAAAAAGAGATTCAAGATCAATAAAAGATCTTGAATTTAAATTTATGGCATGAAACAATAAAAATTCTCAAAGAAAGTAAAGGAAAAACACTTGAAGATATCAGTCTGGGGAAAGACTTTATGAAGAAGACTTCTGTGGCAACTGCAACAATAACAAAAATAAACAAATGCGACTTAATTAAACTGGAAAACTTCTGTACAGCTAAGGAGACAACAACCAAAGCAAATAGACAACCTACACAACAGGAAAGGATATTCACATATTGTAAATCAGATAAAAGTTTGATAAATAGGATCTACAGAAAACTCATATTAATCCACATGAAAAAGTCAACTATCCCTTATATCAATGGGCAAGAGAGATAAATAGAACCTTCTCTAAAGAAGACAGACACATGGCTAACAAACATGAAAAATGCTCATCGTCCCTAATTACCAGAGAAATGAGAATCACAACCACCCTGGGTTATCATCTAACCCCAGTGAGAATGGCCCACATCACAAAATCTCAAAACTGCAGATGCTGGAGTGGATGTGGAGAGAAAGGAACACTTTTACCCTGCTGACAGAACTGCAAACTAATACAACCTTTGTAGAAGGAATTATGGAGAATCCTCAAAGAACTCAAACTAGACCTCCCATTTGATCCTGCAATCCCATTACTGGGCATGTACCCAGAAGAAAAAAATCCTTTTACCATAAGGACACTTGCACTAGACTATTTATCACAGCTGAATTTACAATTGCCCAAATGTGGAAACACCATAAATGCCCACCAACCCAGGTATGTATTAACAAGCTGTGGTATATATATACATACATACCATGGAATACTATTCAGCCATCAAAAAAAATGGAGACTTTACATCTTTTGTATTAACCTGGATGGAAGTGGAACACATTATTCTTAGTAAGGTATTACAAGAATGGAGATGCAAGAATCCAGTGTACTCAATTCTAATATGAGGACAATTGATGACCTAGTACAGGGTGGAGAGTGAGGGAAGGAGAGATCAAAGAGAGGGAAGAAGGCGGGGGTGAGGGGTCATAGTGTGTGACATACCTTTTGTGGGTGGGACACAATTATAAGGGGAACTTTACCTAACAAATGCAATCATTGTAACCAGGTTCTTTATGCCCTCAATGAATCCCCAACAATAATAATAACCCCCCTGCCATACTTTTGTACATGCTGAACTTTCTGCTTGCAATATTCTTTCCCCATGTCCTATTTGGTGAATTCTACCCTTTTTGAAATAGTTCCTTTTCTGTAAACCTTGAGGCAGAACAAAACCATTTCTTCTCAAGGCTTCTATAACACTGATACATATCTCTATTGTATGATTTTTCATATTGTACCATAATTATTTATCTATTTATATAGCCATACTGTAAGCTTCTGTAGAGAAAGGGCTGTCTTATTGGTCATGTTGCTATCCATAGCACCTGGTATAGTGCTAGGCACATAGTAGGTACTTAATAAATATTGATCAAATAAGGTAATCTAGTTAGGTAAGATGTTTTGGGGGGTTACCAAAAAGCCACAGTATGGGGTTTAGAAAATCTGGAAAGGAGGAAATTACAATGTGTTTAGATGTATGTATGTTTAAGGAAATGCAGAACCCAGAAAAGGAAGATCAGAGTATGATAAACACTCATTTCATCTATCTCAGATTTTTGGCCAAGGTGTCTAGGAAAAGGGGGAAGAAATGCTCTTTCTCTTCTCTCTCTCTCTCTTTTTTAAAGACAGTTTCACTATGTCACCCTCGGTAGAGTATTGTGGTGTCACAGCTCACAGCAACCTCAAACTCTTGGGCTTAAGTGATTTGCTTATCTCAGCCTCCCAAGTAACTAGGACTACAGCTGCTCGTCACAATGCCTGGCTATTTCTTTTTTTCTTTCTTTCTTTCTTCTTTTTTTTTTTTTTTGGTTGCAGTTGTCATTGTTGTTTAGCTGGCCCAGGCTGGGTTCAAACCCATCAGTCTTAGAGTATGTGGCCAGCACCCTACCCACTGAGCTATGGGTGCCACCTCTCTTCTCCAACACTTAGGAATTGAACTTAGGTCACAATCACACCTATTGCTATTTGCCACACTGTTTCTGCATTGAAATGCATTCTGAGTTCTGACTACTGACTTAGGAGTGAGTGTCTGGAATTTATTTCTTTGGGAAACTACAGGCAGCCTGGCTATACTTGGCATCACCACATTTGTGTGCATTTTTTCTAGTGGTTTCATGTATTTGTCTCATTCAATCACTTACATTATAAATTGAGGGCAGAAATTCTTTTCCTTTTGTATAAACCACACAGTATATAACACAGTGTTCTGTATATGGAAGGCATTTATGCAATCTCTAGATATTTCTCAGAGTGTTTTACACACCAGGCACTGTAAAAAGTAAAGGGTCAAAGTGCACACAGTAGATGCTTTCTAAAAGTTCACACTAGTAGGAGAATTAAACAGTAAGTATTAAGTCAGCTCCTTCCCCCATAACCCAAAGTGATCAAAGAAGCCTACCTGACGTAGAGGGAAATGGGCACCATGGTGTTGAGAATAATGAAATAGGACCAGAAGATGAGGGTGCCAGAGATAACTGATGAGGAGACATATTTTTCCCATGGCAGAAAAATCTGGAAGTAGTAGCCTTTCTGGCTTTCCCAAATCCAATGTCCAATTGCTAGGATAAAACACATGATGCCTAAAAAAAGGAAAATCTAAAAAAAAAAAAATTAAATGAACATTTTATTCAATGTCTGTGCTGCTTCAGTTCTACCTTATGGAGCCTTATCTCTGTCTCCTAAGAGGCAGGGAGGCCCTGCAGTCCACAGGCTCTAGGCCATAGTACACAGGACAGAAAGACGGCCATGTGGGAGCCATCCTTGGGATGGTGAAGGGGATAATGGTAACTAAAGCATATTAAATACTGATTAAATACTTGAACTGTGTTAAGTACTTTATATATATTATTTAATATTTATAATAATCCCCTTTTAATAATAGATGAAGAACTTGATTTTGAAAGTAAAAAAGCATTTTGCTTTAAATCACTTAGATACTGAGCAGAAGAAACAGGTTTGGAACCAATTCTAGAACTCAAGCTTTTAATCTTACTCTATTGTTGAAGAGAAGTCATGCTTTAACAAAAGTCTAAAATGTGTGCCATTAGCTTAGGAGTTGGGAGAGGGTGGTAAGAAAACTGATATAAAAGATTGGAAAGTCTACAATCTTGTTAATAAGAAGGGATTTGATAAAACTGAGAGGTAGGCCATGTGCCTACTGAACCTGCAGCTTTAAGGGAAGTGGTTAGAATCAGAATATTGCTGTGTGTTGGCTTCTGTTGGCAACCTTTGATTAGATACCGAAAGAAAGAGTTGAACTAGGGAAATAATTTGCCAATTTGTAAGCATAAATGAAAAAGAATGAAAGTATAGAAACTTAGAGCACTGTAAAAGTTTGAGACCAGACTGGGCAACATAATGAACCCATCTCTAAAAAAGAAATTTAAAAATTTAGCTGGGCATAGTGGCACATACCTGTGCCCCCAGCTACTCAGGAGGTTGAAGTAGGAGGATCACTTGAGCCTAAGAATTTGAGGTTGCTTTAAGACACAATCATGCTACTGCATTCTAGCATAGGAAACACTGCAAGACTCCATCTCTTAAAAAAAATAATGTAAGAAATTTTGGGCAAACTAAGACCTCTAAACACCAAAAAAGGAAGAGATAAGATGGAGACTTTAAGCAAAGAAGGCCTAATAATTCTTTTCTTGCAAAGACAGTTTCACTCTGTTGTCCAGTCTAGAGCACATGGTGTCAGCATAGTTCAAGCAAATGCAAACTGCTGGATTCAAGCTCCTCCTGTTTTAGCCTTCCAACTAGCTGGGATTACAGGCGCCCTCAACAACACTGGCTAATTTTTCTTCTTCTTCTTCTTTTATCTGGCTTTATTTTCTATTTTTATTTTTATTTTTTGACAGAGTCTCATTATGTTACCCTTGGTAGAGTGTTGTGGCATCACAGCTCACAGCAATCTCAAACTCTTGGGCTTAAGGGATTCTCTTGCCTCAGCCTCCCAAGTAGCTGGGACTACAGGTGCCTGCCACAATGCCTGGCTATTTTCTGTTGCAGTTGTCATTGTTTAGCTGGCCCAGGCCGGTTTTGAACCCACCAGCTTTGGTATAAGTGGGTGGTGCCATAACCGCTGGCTATAAGCACTGAGCCATGGCTAATTTTTCTATTTTTAGTAGAGATGAGGGTCTCAGGATCTTTCTCTTACTCAAGATGGTCTTGAACTCCTGAGCTCAGGCAATCTTCTTGCCTCAGCCTCCCAGAGTGCTAGGATTATAGGTATGAGCCACTGTGCCCAACACCAATAATTCTTTTCTTTTTTCTTTTATTTTTTGCAGTTTTTGGCTGGGGCTGGGTTTGAACCCTCTACCTCTGGCATATGGGGCCAGTGCCCTACTCTTTTGAGCCATAGGCGCCACCTCAATAATTCTTTTCAAATGAATAGTGACTCAGCTTTGAAGCAAACTTCTGATTAAAGGTGATACCCATGACTAGTATTCCAGAAGACTCTACTTTCTTGCCTTTATGTTGAGAGAGAAGGGAATGGAAAGGGCAAGGAAGTAAAAGAAATAAGACAAATTTGTGAACTATGTTTAAGAAAGAATTGGGAGAGGGGTCACTGGTGCATAGACCTATTGGTTCCATGTATAAACAGGGAGGAAGTCTGATAGGTTTTGAAGGAATGGTATTTCCATTTTTTTGGTGGGGGGACAGAGTCTCACATTGTTGCCCTGGGTAGAGTGCTGTGCCATCACAGCTCACAGCAACCTCAAACTCTTGGGTTCAAGTGATCCTCTTGCCTCAGTCTCCCAAGTAGGTGGGACTACAGTCACCTGCTACAACACCTGGCTAGTTTTTCTGTTTTTAGTAGAGATGGGGTCTCACTCTTGCTCAGGGTGGTCTCCAACTCCTAAGTTCAAGCTATCCACTAGCCTCAGCCTTCCAGAGTACAAGCATTACAGGCATGAGCCACCGCATTTGGTTGGAATGTTATTTCTAAGGTAAGCATGAGCCTGGTCTTAATAAGCCTGTTATTATTTGGGAAGAATTAAAACAACTCTGGGTGGAAGCATGTTGTGAAAACTGCAGCCTCCCAGGATGGCATACTCCCCAATGATAATTTCAGATTTGGCCAGGGAAGATAAAGAATGGGGAAAAACTTTGCAGGAGTGGAGCCAGGGGTCATGGAGAGAACAATGAATAAAGGAATTCCTCCCAGCTTACTATACCAGAGGTGTCTAACTTTTTGGCTTCTCTGGGCCACACATAAAATACAAACACTAACCAAAGCTGATGAGCAAAAATAAAGTTCTGTGTATAATTTTCATGATATGTGCCACCAAAGATAAGCAAAAAAATCTTCACATAATAATCCTAATTATGTAGCAACCTATTCAGAGAGTCTTTTAAAATTGCACAGGTCCCAAGTTTGTGATCACTAATATAGGAAATGTACATAACTAAGCAATAAAATGTCTCTGGGTTTAAAAAAATATTTTTATTCTTAAAGTAAATGAAAAGTGGGCAAGATAAAACTAGTGGGATATTTGACATATTTGAGAAACAAATGCATTAGTACCTGGTTCAATGGAAGTAGTTGTGATTCTTAGTGGGTTTTCAATGTGCTCATCAGATGTTTTGGTTCTAATTTTACCCTTAACGTGCTTCATTCTTGAAAATAGTTCCTCACAAATGTAGGTGTTGCCAAAAAGCAATGACATGAAGAGGCATAATTGTGAAGCAAGGGATATTTGTCTCTGGGAAGACAGGACCTATACAAGTCCAGTAAAGAGACATGATGAAATTTTTCTTTAAGTTGAATGTCAGATTCCAGCTCTATGCATTTCATCTGAAAATTGTCAGGTAATATATTTATGTTAACTGAAAATGGAGTAACAAATGCACCAAAATATTGATAATTTTCCTGGAAATCTTGAAATCTGTTTTCAAATTTTTGTATGGAATTGAAAAGCAAGGCTGCATACTTTTCACTATGCAGTTGACTGTGTTTAGCCAACATACCAAAATGCATTAAAATTGTTTGCCTTAATTTGGGCTTGCCATAACTTCAATTTCACTTGGAATGCTATTATGGTTTGAAACATTGTATTGATAAGCTGGTTTTCACTTTTAAGGCACATGCTTAACTCATTTAAATGAGTGGCTATATTTACTAAAAATGCTAAATCTGTAAGCCAGTTTTCATCTTCAAGTTTTGGCACAAATTTGGTTTTTGATATCATAAATGACTTGATAACATGTTGCAAATCATACCATCTTTTCAATATTTGGCCTTGACTTAGCCATCTTACTTCCAAGAAATAAATTATGTTGCCATTGTCAGCATCAATAATTTTAAGGAATTCCAAGAATTGGTGATGATTTAATCCCATGACCCTCATGAAATGCACAGTCTTGATGACAATTTGCATGATGCTATCCATTTTTAAAGTTTTCATGAATAAATTTTCTTGATGTACTGATATTTCATCAAATATGAGCTTTGTGTGGCAACTGTATCACCTTCTATTAATTTTACAAGTTCCTCTGTTTTACCTACCATGGTGGGGCACCATCAGTAACTATACCAGATATGTTTACAATGGTCAAAGAAAATCACTTCATCGTATTTTTTACTGCTTTTATAAACCTCTTAATTTAGTTGTGTCTCTTTCTTTCCTTTTTTGTAGAGACAGATACTTTATCACCCTCGGTAGAGTGCCATGGCGTCACATAGCTCACAGCAACCTCTAACTCCTGGGATTAGGCAATTCTCTTGCCTCTGCCTCCCGAGTAGCTAGGACTACAGGCACCCACCACAACACCCAGAGATTTTTTGGTTGCAATTTGGCTGGGGCTGGGTTTGAACCTACCACTCTTGGTATATGGGGCAAATTTAGTTGTGTCTTTTAATGGCAATAAAGAAACATTTCTTCAGTGACATTATATTCATCATCAATAGCTCTAATAAAAGCAACGAATTGCCCGTGGCTGTTCACTATCCCATCCTTGTTGCCATTTGTTGGGGCCAGGGACTGGCCAGGTCTCTGGCCCAGGCTTATCTATTATTCTGACATGGACTGCTGAACTACCTTGCTCTGGAACAATTACCCTCAGGTGCCTGAGCGCTATTTGCCTTAGCAGAAGGGAGAGGGAGAGAAATGGTCTTACTAAGAGAGTGAATCTTAATAGTCTTCTCAGAAGGGCCTTAGGCAGAGGCCCTGCAAGCTGGAGAAGCAAAAGAGTCTGAGCGAATCCATGAAAGAATAAGTGCTCCTCAACTGACTTCTCCTGCGGCTTCTTATAGACCTGATCCCATGGCTACTTGCACCACAGGTGTAGAGACTACCAATCACTGATGTTCTTGTCTCATGTACTCTTGTGTTAAGGAGAATGTTCTTGTCTCATGTACTCTTGTATTAAGGAGAGCTGAATCCTTTCCGATGCCCTTATCACCAAGGTGTTATATTAATGGAGATGTTGTATAACAGGTGTTTCTTATATTCACAGAGTGTTCCGAGCTTAACTCTCACTTCTCCTTCCCGTGAGGATATATGGTCTGCTACATATTCCCCCTTTTTTGTGTACCTTAAAATAGTTTGTAGTATGGCAAGGGCAGTTGTTTTTGTTGTACAGCCCTTTCTCTTGCTAGGCAAAAGAACAAAGTACATAAGCAAAATTCAGAATTCTAGGTAGGGGCTCTTTAAGTGGTGCAGCCCTGTATCTAACTCAAGCTTCAGCTGCTGCTAGGGAAAAGAAAGTGATTCTAATGTTAATTCCTTTAAAGGTGTTTCAAACTGAGAAAATCTTTGGCTGAGAAAATTTTACAGTACAAAGGTCCCGCTTCCAACACGAAGCTTTTCTTTTGCTATTTAAATTGCAATTAATGGATGAACAAAGGTCCTGCTTTTCCTTGCAGTCGTTGCAAACAAGGGTCTTACTCCCGCTTTTCCAGAGGCCCTGCTTTCATAGTCCTTGGTAGCAAAGATCCCATTGCTGCTTCTGCATTTAGTAGCTGGAGAGCAAGATACCATCTTTTGCTACTTCTGCCTTTAGCAGCTGGTGAACAAAGACACTACTTTTCTTGCAGAGTTTTTCCCTTGCTAGTTGAATTCAGGGCTATTTTCAAATGGAGTGTCCCTACATGGTGCAAAGTTTCACTAATCCAAGTTTGTGTCACCCTTTTGTTGTGTTACCCTCTTGTCATCTTCTGAAGGGTTCACTAACTCCCGAGTGTCTTTTCCCCTCCTTCGGTCCACATCCTGGCTCTCCAGCAGGACATGCCTTCTGGTACGAGCTGCCAAGAGGCAGGCTAACCATAGGTGCAGGATAGCTATATACACAAAAAAGAATTTGGTTTCAATTTAGGAGGGCTCCCTGAGCTGTGTAAGTAAAGAAAGAATTTTAAATAAAGAACGAATAAGGATCCAATTTATCTATTTTTCCTCCATTGTCATTTATTGGTCTGGTTTAATTTACCCATATTTGTCTCTGGGGCACCAAAGGTCTGGCACATGGTGGGCAGGATCCTCCCTTGGTGTAATGTTAAATGAATTAGTTTATTTTAGTAAAGAATAGTTTGAAATGCTGATTTTACCAAAGAATAGTTTGAAATGAAGATGTTCAAGAACCTGCATTGTTTTAATTTCTTTATTTACCATTGGGTCCTAATTTGGGCCCAACTGATAGTTTCCCTATGA
Source organism: Otolemur garnettii (assembly GCF_000181295.1). NCBI lineage: Eukaryota > Metazoa > Chordata > Mammalia > Primates > Galagidae > Otolemur > Otolemur garnettii. The sequence goes on from NW_003852567.1 coordinate 873,298, forward strand.
TAAAGGTGTTCCATTCTTATCAAATTGAAAGTGGCAAGCCTTTGCCCAATGGAGGCCCTTTTTGCACCTGGGGCATACAACTGGCGGTTTATTGTTTTTGCCTTTACAACACTCTTGCTTCATATGGCCTAGCTTCCCACACTTATGGCATTTAATCCTGATTGGGGAATTTCTTAATTGATCTGCTGACTGCTTAATCTGAGTTGCCATGACAATATAGCATGTATTGGCTTCAACTGTAAGATTATTTATCTGGTCTTTTAACTGTTTCATCTGACCTTTTAGCTGTTCAATCTGATCTTTTAACTGTTTTATCTCAGTTGCCATGATTTTTTTTCTTACATCCTTTCCTATCAACCTTTTTTTTACCTTTTACTATCCTTCCCTTCCGAATAGAACCTTTTACTACCTTAAAGGGACAGGGGACATCCATCATTCCAAAGCTACTTCCTGCTGAGAGTGGATGTTGATACAGGGGAAAGCAGTTAGAGGTTCTTTTTCCTAACTGATGAGCTCTTACAACCTGTTCTCAAACTTTTTTCTCTTTTACTTTTTGTATATTTCTTCCTCTCCTTGCTATTTTTATCTGCTGAAGGCTTTTCTCACCCCGGAGTGATGGATGAACAAAGGCTTTTATCTGCTTTTTCCTGGAGGGCTTACTAAGACATTGTTCTGAGCCCTCCACAGAAGAGATGATTAGAATTTGGAAAGAGAAAGTGCAGGAGAGAAGGGAAGAAACTAAATGTGGAAGGCCTGTTGTTGGCTGTCTTTTTCTTATATATTTATTTTCCTCTTTATATATTTCTCCTCTCTCTTTTTCTTTTGTTTGCTAAAAGGTTATCTCCCCTTCAGTCTGTGACCACTATCATGCTGACTATGCCATTTGCCAGTGGCCATTCACTATCCCATCCTCGTTGCCACTTGTTGGGGCCCAGGACTGGCCAGGCCTCTGGCCCTGGCTTATCTATTGTCTGGACTCTAACTGCTGAACTACCTTGCTTGGGAACAATTACCCTTAGGTGTTTGAGGGCTATTTGCCTTAGCAGAAGGGAGGGAGAGGAATGGTCTTAGTAAGAGAGTGAATCTTAATAGTCTTTGCAGAAGGGCCTCAGGCAGAGGCCCTGTGGGCAGGAGAAGCAAAAGAGTCAGAGTGAGCAGGTCCATGAAAGAATGATTGCTCCTCAACTGACTTCTCCTGCAGCTTCTTATAGATGTGATCCCGTGGCTACTTGCACCACAGGTGTAGAGACTGCCAATCACTGATGTTCTCATCTCACACACTCTTGTGTTAAGGAGAGCTGAATCCCCTCCCCATGCCCTTATTACCAAGGTATTATATTACCGAGCTGTTGTATCACAGGTGTTTCTTATATTTACAGAGTGTTCGAGCTTAACTCTCGCTTCTCCTTCCCATGAAGATATATGTTCTGCTACCACAAATTGAGCTGTATGTGTAGCATTAGTGTTGTCATCCATCACCAAAGCATAAAATTAATAATAAGCAGATTTACCCTCCAAACTTCAATAGATTTTCCAGTATCTAGACTTTACCTGGCTATAGTAAAAAAAAACTGACTTTAGAAATATCCCCTTTTCTTTAGGGCAAATTACATCTGCCATGCTTCCCATATATTGCTTAATAAACTCACCATCAGTAAATGATTTTGACTTATCTTGCCATTAAATATGCTACCACATAACTACATTTTACAATGGCGTCCATCTGAGTTGTACTTTTTAAAAAAATTATTTGTTGGGAAGACAGACTTTTTTCATTTCTGTTGTTTTGTCCTTATGACACAATCCTTTATATGCATTGAATTTGGCAGTATGTTTTTGCATATAAACAAAATTTTCAAATTATAGTCTTTGAAAACTTGCACAAATTCCCTATAAATTAAGCAGAGTACCTTACTGTTTGCCTTGGCAAAAAAAGTACTTGTCTGTCTACTTTTCATTGAACAATTTTCCTTCATCCTTAATTCTTTTTCTGGGGTTCCATTTTAGTTTGAGATATTGTAGAAGCCATGCTGGGATTAAAAAATAATAATAGATAAGGGTTTTATTAAAAAATTGATAGAAAATTCAAATCTGCTTTTTGTAGGATGAGTTTGCAAACTTAATTGTTAAGACTGTATATGACAAGAGCTTTGATGGTCATTAGAGAAAAAGAGAGCCAAAATTGTTCTGAAGGGTGGATTGGGTACTGGTGTCAGTACATAGCTTCCCAAAGGGAGTACTTTGAAGGTGATGGTAGTGATACTCAGCAATGAGGTATGTAACACCTTTTCTAGGATGAGTTTGAAAATTTACTTGTCTGACCTCCATATATTTATTTTATATGACGTCGCAAAACAATGCTGCTGTCCACAAAGTTTACACTTGAGAACAGCACAACCGAGTTCCACTCAAAAATCATTTAAAAAGCTCATACTGTTTTAAGTAAGTTTAAAACAATTTTGTGTTTGGCTGCATTCATAGCTATCCCGGGCTGCACACAGCCTCTAGGTTGGACACTATTCCTGTAGACCAAGAGGATCCACATTTAGATTTGATGAGAAGACTGTGCAGCAGCCAGAGATCCTAGAGCTAGAACTGGATTCAGTAACAGGTGGGCAGCACCTGTGACTCAGTGAGTAGGGCGCCAGCCCCATATACCAAGGGTGGTGGGTTCAAACCCAGCCCCGGCCAAACTGCAACAAAAAAATAGCCGGGCATTGTGGCGAGCACCTGTAGTCCCAGCTACTCAGGAGGCTGAGGCAAGAGAATCATCTAAGCTCAGGAGTTGGAGGTTGCTGTGAGCTGTGTGATGCCATGGCACTTTACCGAGGGCGATAAAGTGAGACTCTGTCTCTACAAAAAAAAAAAAAAAAAAGAAGAAGAAGATTATGGGGAGATGATGAGGGTGTTCCATATATGGGAGGAAAAGTGTAACAATAGATATCAGAGGATCAGAAGGGTGGATTGTGGCAGAGACAATGGCGTATATTCATCAAACTTTATTTTCTTTGCCTTCTAAGGAGCTAGAGTACATTATTTTCTTTTCCTTCTATTGGTGGAGTATATTTCCCAAGCCCCCTTGTAGTTACACAGAGTTATGTAACTGTGTCTTGGCCAATGCAGTATTGGTGGAAGTAATAATGCCACTTACAGGCTTGGCCCTAAAAAAAAAAATCATATGTTACTCTATTCTCTCTCCTCCCCCATTTGTTGGCTGGATGCAGAGTCAAGAACAGGGTCCTGAAACTCAAGAGAGTGGTGAAGACATTAGCTGGTTTACTGAGTGATTGGTGGAGCAAACCACCTTTCCCCATAGCAATCTTTACTGTACTGTCACATGGGCAAAAAATAAATTTTTATTACGCTATTACTGAGATTTTTGAGGCCATTTGTTTTTATCTGTTATCTTACCTTGACTAATACAACTATCCTACCCATAGTTCTAGATTAATGTGATGTTCTCTACTTTTAATTATTTAAAATTTTAAACAATTTTACTTTTTTTTTTTTTTAGAGATGGGGCCTCAGTATGTTGCCCAGACTAGCCGTGAACTACTAGGCTCACGCAGTCCTTCCACTTCAACCTCCCAAGTAGCTGGGACTCCAGAGTTAATTATTTGACATTTAATTGATAATATACATAAAGATATATGCCCAAGAGGTTGAGGCTGTTGTGAGCTATGATGCCATAGCACTCTATCAAGGGTAACATAGTGAGACTCAGTCTCAAAAAAAAAAAAAATCAGATATATAAGTTGATAAGTTTTCCCAAAGTAATCACACTAATTGGAACTAATATCCAGATGAAGAACATTTTCAGCACACATAACCCACCTTATGTCCCCTTCCAGTCACCCTACCTCCAAATCACACATATTTAAAGTATATAATTATACATAGTCACATATATTTATAAATCCATCATTGTATTCAATATAATGAAGTATCCATTATCCCCCAGTTTTCTGTGTCCCTTTGTAATTTCTTCTTCTCACTTTCCCTTCTCCTGGTCCCCAGGAAACCACTAATTTGCTTTCCATCACTTTAGATTAGTTTACATTTTTTAGAATTCTACATAGATGGAATAATATAGTATATAGTCTATTTTTGTCTGGCTTCTTTTGCTTTAATTTTGGTGGGGGAAAAAGCAAATAAAGGGAATGGCTTTCTCTGAAGTTTATCTACCTAAAAGCTGAATCCTCCAGAAGATATCCAATTGTTGTTAATCCCTTCTCGAAATATCAAATCAATAGAGGAAACTGATGCACACCACAAGAAGGCAGATTTATCCAAGCCCAGATGAATTTTGTCCCAGGTAATTGTCTGTTCTTTAGACCCATTCATCTCCATCTCCCCTTTTAAAAAATTATTTACGTTCTCACTAAAATTGCTTAAACCCTCTGCCTCCTTCTTCTCTATGAAAATGACATATAAGCTTCGACCATCTGGCCCTTCTTTGAGTTTCCTATTTTGTAGGACTTCTGAGCACTTGCATATAACAAATTTGTATGCTTTTTCTCCTGTTCAAAAAAATGATTTTGGGGATCATCCATGTTTTTGCATCCATCAATCATTTCTTTTTATTGCTGAATAGTATTCTACTGTATAGATATTACACAATAGGCATGCTAACTTACCATTTATTGGATATTTGCGTTGTTTCCAGTCTTTGACCCTTACAAAGCTGTACTGAATGTTTGTATAAAGTCTTTTCTTGGATATAAGCTTTCATTTCCTTTATAAATAAGGAGTGGAATCAGGGGATCCTACAATAAATTTATGTTTAACTTTTTAAGAAATTGTCAAATGTTTTCCAAAGTTGTTATAATATTTAACATTCCCACCAGAATTACATGTCCTTGTGCCTCTAGAGAAGACATGTATGATGTTGTTGTAAACCACCTCTAAGTCTACCCAATGGTCTTTAGTTCTGTGACCTTGCTCACAAAATGTGGCTAGCTCAAACCAAGCCATCCTCACTGCTAGATGATTGGAGGTCTCACCTTTGTGCCACTGATGAGAAAGTCTTTGAAGACAAGAGTAGAAAGGCAGGAGGAACAGGTTCAACTGGGACCATTCTCAGAAACTGAGATTTTAAGAAAGCTTCTTTTTTTTTTTTT
>NW_003852567.1:880932-900605 GCF_000181295.1 Otolemur garnettii
TCTGGTCCCAGGCTTTTCTTTTTAGGGAGATTTTGTATAGTTGATGCTATTTCAGAACTTGATATAGGTCTGTTCAACATTTCCACTTCCTTCTGACTAACTCTTGGAAGGTGGCATGCTTCCAAGTACTGGTCAATTTCCTTCAGATTTTCATATTTCTCAGAATAGCTTCTTGTAATATTCATTAAAGATTTTTTGAATTTCTAAGGGGTCTGTTGTTATTTCATCTTTACCATTTCTAATTGATGAAATTAGAGATTTTACTCTTTTTTTCCTGGTTAGGGTGGCCTAAGGTTTATCTATGTTTTTGACCTTTTCAAAAAACCAACTTTTTGATTTATTGATCTGTTGTATAATCCTTTTGTTTTCACTTTCACTTAATTCTTCTCTAATTTTGGTTATTTCTTTCCTTCTGCTGGATTTGGGATTGGAATGTTCTTCCTTTTCCAGTTGTTTGAGATGTCCCATTAAGTTTTTAACTTCATTTCTTTCTATTCTCTTGAGGAAGGCTTGTAATGCTATAAATTTCCCTCTTAGGACTGCCTTAATGGTATCCCAGAGGTTCTGATAATTCATGTCTTCATTATTGTTTTGTTCTAAAAATTTGGTAATTTCCTTCTTAATCTTATCTCTGACCCACCTATCATTCAGCATAAGGTTATTTAGCTTCCATGTTTTTGTATGAGTCTGCAGATTCCTTTTGTTACTGAGTTCAACTTTTATTCCATGATGGTCTGAGAAGATGCAAGGAATAATTTCTATTCTTTTAAATTTGCTGAGGTTAGACTTGTGACCTAAGATGTGATTGATTTTGGAGTATATTCTGTGGGCTGATGAGAAAAATGTGTATTCAGTTTTGTTAGGATGAAATGTTCTGTGGATGTCTGTTAAATCCAAATGTTGGATGGTTAAGTTTAAATCTAAACTTTCTTTGCTCAGCTTCTTATTGGAGGATCTGTCCAACACTGCCAAAGGAGTGTTGAAGTCTCTGACAATGATGGTGTTGGAAGAAATCAAGTTGCTCATGCCTGTTAGAGTGTCTCTTATAAATTGAGGTGCATTCTGGTTGGGTGCATAAATATTAATAATTAAAATCTCATCCTATTGAATATTACCCTTAACAAATATAAAGTGACCATCCTTGTCCTTGCTTACTTTTGTTGGTTTAAAGCCTATTGTGTCTGCGAATAAAATTGCAACACCTGCTTTTTTCTGCTTTCCATTTGCCTGGAATATAGAGGACCATCCCTTCACCCTGAGCCTATATTTATCTTTTAAAGTAAGATGAGATTCTTGTATGCAGCAGATATCTGGCCTGAGTTTTTGTATTTATTCAGCCAACCTGTGCCTCTTTAGAGGACAATTTAAGCCATTCACATTGAGACTACTGATAAGCCTAGTAAAATTTTGGGTATTGAGTTTTTCGAAAGTCCAGTAGACATTTTTAATCCTTTTGCCACTGTGGAAGTTGGAATTTGATCAAAAGTTTCTGAGTATGTTTACTTTTGTGGTGGAGGATTGCACTGGTCATTATGGAGTATAGGTCTGAGAATTTCCTGGAGAGCTAGTTTAGTTATGGCAAATTTCTTCAATGTGTGAATGTCATTAAACTATTTAATTTCTCCATCATAGATGAAACTCAGTTTAGCTGGATACAGGATCCTGGGTTGAAAGTTGTTTTGTTTTAGGAGATTAAAAGTCAATGACCACTCTCTCCTAGCCTGAAAGGTTTCAGCAGAGAGATCTACAGTCATTCTAATATTCTTCCCCTTGTAGGTTATGGTTTTCTTACATCTGGCTGCTTTTAGAATTTTCTCTTTCATATTAACTTTAGTGAAGTTAATTATGATGTGCCTGGGTGGATGTCTTATTTGGGTTGAGTCATTCTGGGGTTCTGAAACTGTCTGCTATCTGATTTTCAGAATCTCTTGGCATATCTGGAAAGTTCTCTTTCATAATTTCATGAAGGAGAGCCTCTGTGTTTTGTGAAGCAACTCATCACCTTCAGGGATTCCTATAAGGCAAATATTAGTTTTCTTTGAATTATCCCAGATCTCTCTGAGAGAATGATCCATTTTTGCTCGCCATTTCTCATCCTCTTTGAGCGCTTGGGCACATTCAAAAGCTTTATCTTCAATGTTAGGGATCCTTTCTTCTGCCTGCTCCATTCTGTTAGCAAGGGATTCTACCATATTTTTCAGATCTTTGAGGGCTGCAAACTCTTGCCTCAATGTATCAAAATCTCTGGTCATTTTATCTTTGAAATTGTTGAATTCTTGAGACATCTTTTGAATAATTTGAAATTCTGATTCCCTTCTTTCCTCCATTCTGTTATCTTATTTGCTATCCAGACTCTGAACTTGATTTCTGACATCTGAGCCATCTGTTTATGGATGGAAGTCTTCAGTTGCATCTGCCATGTCCTTCCTTGGGAGGGTTGATCTACTCTGGTTATTCATGTTACCAGAGTTTCTCTGCTGATTCCACCCCATGCTTAATTTACATCATTTGGCTTTTCTCCTGGAGCTTTGCCAAGGACCTGTACAGGCCCCCTGAGAAACTGGGTGCCTCCTTGGTTTGGTGGGGGCTAAGTCGCTCTGTCTTGTTTTCAGATGGACTCTGTTCTACCCTAGTAAATTAGTTACTCTGGGTTGACATCTCAGTTGTGGAGAAATACCAGCAATTAAGTCACCCTGCCCCCCACAGACAACAACTGGAAAATGAAAATCACACCTTCCCACAACCACACACCCAGGATAGCACTTTGGATAGTCCTCAGGTGATTGGCACAGTTCAAGAGGTCCAAATCAATTGTCCCAGTCAGCACTGGTCTCCGGTGGGGGAGTTCAAAAGGTCTCTGCCAACTAGATAGCAGGGGTCTGCTGGCAGCTGAGGTATGACTGGCTCCAGTGCTCCATGAGGTCAGAAGGACCAACCTAGCAAATAAATTAGTCTGGGAAGGTTGATGCCTCCTTCCCCACCTTGCACCTCTGTCACACCCAGTCACTGGTAACCCCAGTGGGGCTGGGGCTGTGACCCAGTTCACCCCAGTGAGCAGATGCCCCAGGGGTTTATGTCTGCCTGAGTCAGAGAGAGATTTATGTCTCCTTAGCCAGGTCTCTGTTCTTGGCCATTATCTGGCAGGGAGAGGTGAGGCCTGACAACCTCGGGTGCTTAATGGAGGTGGGGCTGTTCACTCAGTTCTAGCCCTGCCCCGATTGATGTTGCTGGCAGAACAGCACAACTTCACAGTTTGTTTCTGTCCTGGTTATCAGACGCTGCTTGAGGTGACAGAAACCATGACTCAGTTCTGGGCAGTGGCAAGCAGTTGGAGCTCACACTGAGCTGTCAGTTCCTGCCTCTTCCTGCCTGCCTTTGTCTCAGCTATGATCCCCTGGGGGCCAGGTGTGTCTCAGCCTCAGTAAAGCAGACCTCTGGCTTGGCCCCTCCCTGGACCTCTGCTGGCTCTGCACGTGTGTATTCTAGTCCCTGTGCTCCTTTACTTACGCCCCAGATCTGTCCGCCAGTAGCTGCCACCGGAGAAGGTGCCTGGCTTCCTCTGGTTGACCAGAGAGACAGGGCGTGTCTGTCTAGAATAGCTGCCCCAGAGGCGTGAGCCTTACTGTTCCCACCACTGCTGTTTTTCTACATCTGGGGGCACAGCCACCACTCCTGTATGGTTCCCTCTCAGCTGACCATCCTCTCCTTATTCCTGTGCCTCAGAATCAGCACAGCTGAGCAAGGGCCCTTCCCCTGTCCACACCTCTCAAGAAAACGCCCAAGAAATCTGGACTCCATGGGGCACAGGCTTCCAGACCTTGGGGTGAGAGTGGAGGGGAGTTCTGGGAGTTCAGAATTGTAGGTAGAGAATATATACAGTTTTATATAGTTTTATGCCTAGCAGGAGAGTGTCATGGCACCCTAGTTGGGTAGGAGGTCCAGTTTTTTTTTTTTTTTTTTTGAGATGGAGCCTCAAGCTGTCCCCCTGGGTAGAGTGCCATGGCATCACAGCTCACAGCAACCTCCAACTCCTGGGCTCAAGCGAGTCTCCTGCCTCAGCCTCCCAAGAAGCTGGGACTACAGGTGCCCGCCACAACGCCTGGCCATTTTTTTGGTTGCAGCCATCATTGTTGTTTGGCCGGCCCAGGCTGGGGATTCGAACCCGCCACCTTAGGTGTATGTGGCTGGCGCCTTAGCCGCTTGAGCCACAGGCACCAAGCCAGGAGTTCCAGTTTTTAGAGGGTCTCTCCTGTGGGATGGAATGGGAGGACATTTGAACTCTGTTCACTTGTTTGTATGGAGTTTACTGCAAGCCCTTCTCATGGTGGAAGGGACTTCTGTCCACTTGGCGATGGATTCAATATGTTTTGTTTGTATCTTTGGGGTCACAGCTTGTCTCAGCAGGGTTGATATGCATTCTTCAACCTTCTCTCTTGGCTCAGCTCCAGACCATCAGCTTACTTGCTAAACTTCTGTCTTTTAACTCTCCTTCTGGATGGGAGCCTCTGTGGAAAGCTGGCTGCAGTCTGCCATCTTACCTCTGCCCCCTGAGTGTCAGCATTGAGCACCTTGGAGAAGGGTGTCCCCATTGTTGTGGTCCATCCAGGCAGAACCGGCAGAGCTGGCAAAGTCTTCCTTCTCGATCTTATTTCCACTTCCTCATCCTTCTCTTCAATGAGCCAAGTGAAAGCAAAGCTATCTCCATGGTTCAGATTAAGCACTGAGATCTACTGGTCTTGCTTTCCTTTTTGTATAGCCTACGTGTCCAATAGTAAACCTGAGACTACCTCCCAATTCTCCAGGACCTACATTAGCAGCTTCCATGGGAGAAAATGGGAAGGTAAAATGATTAGAATAAATAATGGGGAACTTTACAAAGCTGTTGGAGAAATTAATTACAGGGTAACTTTCAAGACCCCCTGCTTCATTCCTGTTGCCAGGATAACTATGAATTGCCCATGGTTCCCAGTGATGTGCTCTGCCACCACTGTTAGACCATGCACTACCAGAACCAGATCTTTCTGTTCAGGCTAAGCCACTAGAAAGGAAGACTATCTCTAATCAGACCAAGCCCCAGAGCACAGGGCTTCTCTTTAGCTTGAACCCTGCATAGGTAGGGCACTATCTTTTCTTTCCTCATACCTAGAACTTTTCCTGTCACTATGAAGCCTCCTTAAGCTCTTGCTCTAAGTTTCTTAATACTGTGAAGGAGTTTACTGGTACCTAGTTTTTAAAGCTTCACTTTGCTTCCTTTCTATAGATAGAAAGAAACAAGAAAGCATTAGTTTGGTTGTTCCTACAAAACCCAGAGATGACTTATGACCAGAGCCAGACAGATCTAAGAAGAGTAGACAGCTCCCCATCTAGCAAAAATTGTTTCCTGTTAAGCCTGAAATAAATGCTAAATTTTGTCACTCAAAACTGACATAGAACTAAGGCCACTTCTCTCACAGTAGAGCTCTTGGATCTCAAAGGCAGCCCATCAAGAGAAAGTACTCCTGGTCCTTTGGCCCATCACAACTGTGTTCTCTCTACAACGTGCCTTATCCCAAAGATATGTCCTGGATTTCTGGCACCATCCCAATTTCAAGAACTCTGATCCTTTGCTCCACAAATATACTACTAGTTAATAGATTGGGGTTCAGAAGGCATTGTCACTGGGAGGTTTGGTAACTGGGGAGAAGGTAGGGATCAAACTCCCAGCTCAGCTGTGGGCTCAACAGGAAGCAGCCTTGCTAAACATGCATCCTGTGTCTGTCAGATTGTTCGCCTATGAAACATTTTTCCAAAATGGGGGAAAAATGAAGTGTTTAAATCAGGAAAGATTTCTGCTTCAGCTTACTTTGAGAAATGAGAGTGTATTATATCTGACTACATCAACAATGTCCTAGCATATATACTATAAAAAACTACTGAGCTGTAAGAATCTTGCTAATTCCAGAACACTTCTTCATTTAATAATCATTAAATCAATATTTTTATTTCCTGAATACTGTGCAAAGCACTCCCCAAAATTTAGACACAAATATGACATGCTGGAGAAAATCACATTGCTCATGTCTGTTAGAGTCTCTCTTATAAATTGAGGTGCATTCTGGTCGGGTGCATAAATGTTAATAATTGAAATCTCATCATGTTGAGTGTTGCCCACCAACGATGGTTCAATATATGTAAATCCATAAATATAATACATCACATAAACAAATTAAAAAACAAAGATATATGATTCTCTCAATTGATGCAGAAAAAGCTTTTGATAATATCCAGCATCCTTTCTTGATCAGAACTCTTTAAGAAAATAGGTATAGAAGGAACATTTCTCAAACCAATAGAGGCCATCTACAACAAACCCACAGCCAATATTGTATTGAATGGAGTAAAATTGAAATCATTTCCACTCAGATTAGGAACTAGGCAAGGATGCCCATTGTCTCCACTGCTTTTTAGCATTGTAATGGAAGTCTTAGCCATTGCCATCAGGCAAGAGAAAGCAATTAAGGGGATCCAAATAGGACCAGAGGAGATCAAACTGTCACTCTTCGAAGATGATATGATTATATATCTGGAAAGCCCCAGGGACTCAACTACAAAACTCCTAGAAGTGATCAAGGAATACAGCAACATCTCAGGATACAAAATTAACACTCAACAAATCTGTAGCCTTTATATATACCAACAATAGTCAAGGGAAAAAAACAATGAAGGACTCTATTCCCTTTACAATAGTGCCAAAGAAGATGAAATATCTGGGAGTATATCTAACTAAGGACATGAAAGAGCTCTATAAAGAGAACTATGAAACTCTGAGAGAAGAAATAGCTGAAGATGTTAACAAATGGAAAAATATACCATGCTCATGGCTGGGAAGAATCAACGTTGTTAAAATGTCTATACTATCTAAAGCAATCTATAGATTTAATGTGATCCCTATTAAAGCACCTCTGTCATACATTAAAGATCTGGAAAAATTAGTACTTCGTTTTACATGGAAACAGAAAAAACCTCAAATAGCCAAGACATTACTTAGAAATAAAAACAAAGCAGGAGGAATAACGCTTCCAGACTTCAGACCATACTATAAATCTATAGTGATCAAAACAGCATGGTACTAAGGTAGATTTATGAAACAGAATTGAAGACCAAGAGGTGAACCCAGACACTTATTACCATTTGATCTTTGATAAGCTTATCAAAAACATAAATTGGGGGAAAGATTCCCTATTTAACAAATGGTGCTGGGTGAATTAGCTGGCGACCTGTAGAAGACTGAAACTGGACCCACACCTTTCTCCTCTAACAAACATTGACTCTCAATGGCTAAAGGACTTAAACTTAAGACATGAAACTATAAAAATTCTTGGATAGAGTGTAGGGGAAACTCTTGAAAAACTTGGCCTAGGAGAATACTTTATGAGGAGGACACCCTGGGCAATTGGAGCAACATCAAAAATACATTACTGGGATCTGATCAAATTAAAAAGTTTCTGCACTGCCAAGAACACACTAAGTAAAGCAAATAGACAGCCATCAGAATGGGAGGATTTTTGCAGGTTATATTTTCGACAAAGGTCTAATAACCAGAATCCACAGAGAACTGAAACTTAGTACTAAGAAACAAACAAGTGATCCCATTTCATTGTGGTCAAGAGACATGAACAAAAGCTTCTCTGAAGAAGACAGGTGCACAGTCTACAGACACATGAATAAATGCTCATCATCTTTAATCATCAGAGAAATGCAAGCCAAAACCACTTTGAGATACCATTTAACTCCAGTAAGAGTAGCCCACATCATAAAATCCCAAAACTGCAGATGTCAGCATGGGTGTGGAGAAAAGGAAACACTTCTGCACTGCTGGTGGGAATGCAAGCTAGTACATTCATTTTGGAAGGAAGTTTGGAGAACACTCAGGGATCTAAATGTAGACCTGCCGTTTGATCCTGCAATTCCTCTTCTAGGTGTATATCCAAAAGACCAAAAATCATTTGGCAACAAAGATATCTGTACCAGATTGTTCATTGCAGCTCAATTAATAATTGCCAAGTCATGGAAGAAGCCCAAGTGCCTATCAACCCATGAATGGATTAATAAATTATGGTATATGTGTACCATAAAATACTATGCAGCATTAAAAAAGATGGAGACTTTACCTCTTTCATGTTTACATGGATGGAGCCAGAAAATATTCTTAGTAAAGTATCTCAGGAATGGAAAAAATATATATCCAATGTACTCAGTACTACTATGAAACCAATTTATAATCACTCACATTTTCACATGAAAGATGAATCACAACTATAGCCCAGGATCAAGGAGGGAAGGGGCGGAGGATGGGAACGGAGGGCAGTGGATCGATAGACGGAGGGTTAATGGTGGGACCACACCTATGGACCATATTGCAAGTACAAGTTGGATCTATCAGGTGTAGAACACAAATGTCTTAACACTGTAATTGGATAAATAAAGTTGATTAGTAGGATGTAAACACTCTAATTTGTACAAATAATCAACACATTGAATCCCACAATGGCATAAATGTATTCATGATCTATGTATAAATGACTTATTAAAAAAAAAGAAAAGGTGACATTTATTTCATTTCTTTCTTTCTTTTTTAAACTTTGACTTGCTGTTTTATGAAATGGTGGCATTGAATAATGAAAAAGAAGAAGGCAAGGACCCTCGCAATTTCTAGGATCCTTCTAGGAGCCAGTGGTGTGAATGAGAAGTTTGCTGTAACTCTAATTCTCAATTTTTGTCAATATATTATCCCTATAAAATTTTTTAGGGACTTCTGTATGCCTAAACCCTCCTGGTGTGTTCCTTAGTTAACAAAAGTATTTTTCTCATATTTTCTAACTCTGTCTTTTCGTTTTATGATCTAGGAGAGTTTTTTAAAAATTCTATTTCAGCCTTTTAATTGGCTTTTTAATATTAACAATCCTGTTTTTACTTTCCCAAATTCTGTTTTGTTGTTGTCTTAGATTGCTTTTTTTCTACTTTTCCTTTTTTTAAAAAGCATTCTATTCTCACCTTATATATGCAACTGCTTCTTCTCTCTGAGAATAGTCATAAGAATTTTTTTGCAAAGTTATTTTCTTTCTCCTAGATTATAATTAGTTTACTTCAGGATCCATCATTTTATTTTATTTTATTTTTAGAGATGGGGATCTTGCCGTGTTGCTCAGGCTGGCATGTAGTGGCTACTCACAGGTGTGATCACAGAGCACTATACCCCCAGTTCCTGGGCTCAAGTGATCCTCCTGCTTCAGCCTCCCAAGTAGCTGAAACTACAGGCACATATCACCACACCCATTTAGTTTTAAAAAAAGTTTTGTAGAGATGGGAGGTCTTGCTATATTGCCCAGGCTGGACTCAACCTCCTGGCCTCAAGCAATCTTCCTGCCTCAGTTTCCCAAATTTCTGGCATTATAGGCATGAGCTGCTGCATGTGGCCCAGAGTCATTAATCTGTTTGTTCATCCTCATCTTTGTGCTATTGGTTTCCCTTTAGGACATTTAAAAATATGAGTAAAAGAATAGCTTGATCATTATAGATTGCTGGAGTAGGTTTTGTTCCCTTTGGTTAATTTTGTTTGCCCAATAGGACCATTCTTTTGAATGGAGACCCATGAGTTGTGTGTAGGTAGATGTTGTTTGACAGATTTAACCCCAGGGTGCACAATATGCTTACAGGAAAACTTGGGCCCCTCAAATTTAAAATTAATTGGGCTTTACTCTGAAGTGCTGACACCTGCATTAAAAGTCCTAGGCTTCTGCAATTAGGTTCTTAAATTCTCTCAAACGCAGTTCTCCTGTTTGGAATTGGAAGGCAAATATACTTGTTCTTATTGTATGTATGCTACACAGGTATGTACAGAGGGCCAATTGCTGCCCATGTTGTTTTATGGACAGTTTTTAAGTTCATTATTTTGATGACTTCCCACACCTGATGCTTGTTCTCTGTACCTGCTGACTCTAGCTGGGAGCCCCTCTTGAGCTCTATCATGAAGAATGCATTTCCACCAAAGCGTTTGCTATTCTCCTCTATAAACTGTCTGCCTTTCAAAAATTCATCAACATCTCAAGTTGAAGATGGCTCTTCAACCTTTGTCAAAGATGTTAGGTATTTATTTATGTTTGTACTTCTTTATGGGCATTTCATTTGGCTTGAACTGGAAGTGGGAATTCCTAGCAGCTATTCTGCCTGTGACATTTACACTGGCTGTCTGCTTCTTCCACCTGTGAGAGTCTGAGCAAAGAACTGAGGCCTCTCTCTGGAGACAGCTTTACAGAGCTCCCTATGGCCCCACTCTAATCTATACTGTTTGTTGTCTAGGCCTGATATTCAGCTCTCATCCTAGGGCTTCCATCCCTGTCCCCATGTTTCTTGGCTTCCATAACTTCTTCTTTCTTGGTTTACTCTCTTGTTTTGCTTAAGCATACATTCTAGAACAGTGGTTCTCAACCTTCCTAATGCTGTGGCCCTTTATTACAGTTCCTGTGGGTCACGATTCACAGGTTGAGAACTGCTGTTCTAGAAGCTTCCCAAGAAAGGATACATGATGAGTAAAATTTTTTGTCTTTGCACATATGGATATTTATTTACACTTGAATTTCATTGGTAGTTCCATTGGATTTAGAATTATAGATTGCAAATAATTTTCTGCCAGATTTTTGAAGGCATTTATCCTTTGCTGAGAAAGCCAAATGCTATTCTGATTCATGATCTTTATATATGATCTTTTTTTTTCCTCTCTGAAAGCTTTTAGGACCCGCTTCTCAATTTTATAATTTCTTCTTATGTGTTTGATCTGTCATGTTAAATAGGAGTTGTCATGTGTTTTAATTTTGTTTCCCTAGGGAGACAGCAACGATAGCAGAGAGAACATTGACTCTGAAAATTTATGTCTAAATGGATAGATGTGATTATTTAATAAAGTGATGTACATAAAGCACTTGGCACATATTGCTATTAGTGTACCCCTCCCCCACCAAATGGACTTACACACTTGAAGGGTGGAGGTCTTATATACCTTTATGATTCTCATTAACATCTAGCATGTGCTGGGCACATCAGAGATTTTCAATAAATATGATTTAATGACTTGTCTGCTATTATTTTTCTGTGAGACTTTAATGATACTTTACTATGTTTCAATTTATAATTTGTCAAATGGAAAAAATAATTCTTGACTTGCTTATTGCTCATGGGTATAATGAGGCTACAATTAATGATGTGAAAATAAAAAGTTAAAATTCTTCTATAGATGTCAATTATTATCTCTGCAATTCAGACAGGCATACAAATAGTTGAACCTTCCTAGGCAGATGGGAGACATCCTGTTTTGAAGACAAGCCTAGGATAAATGACCTAGCTTACTGTCTAATGATAAATATTCCCAGGATTGTCAAAAGAATAGCTGCCTTTGTCATCCTCTAGATTTCTTAATGGTGACTGCTTTCCTCATTAAAAAAAACAAAAAATGAGCTGGACAGTGTCTCATGCCTATGATCCTACCACTTTGGGAGGCTGACATGGGAAGATCACTTAAGGTCAGGAATTCTAGACTAGCCTGAACAAGAGTGAAATCCTATTTCTACAAAAAATAGAAAAATTAGCCAGGCATGGAAGTGCATACCTGTAGTCCTGGCTACTTGGGAGGCTGACACAGGAGTTGAGGTTGCTTTGAGCTATGATGACACCACTGCATTCTAGCCTGGGCAACAGAGTGAGCTCTTGTTTCAAAAACAAACAACCCCCCCTCCAAAATACCCTGAAACAAACAAATAAAAGCTCATATACAGACAGTTCCCAAGTTACAAACATCTGACTTATATACAACTCACTAATGAAGGCTATTACAGGGAATAGGTAAATGTACTTGTCCAACTTACATGCAAATTCCACTTAAGAACAAAAGTATGGAACCTATCTTGTTTGTAACCTGGCATTACCTAAACTAAATCCAAAGGATTTTGAGAAGGAACTCTCATATTTCTTGTAATAAATAAAGGAGAAAAGCAGTTGACAATTCAGACATTAATTAGAAGTATACAGAAAGAAAATACATTTTCCAGTTTTCAGAATCTAAATAATAGAGTAAAAATGAAAATGAAGAGTCATGAAATTAAGTGTAGATATCACTATAACTATTCAGCTATGCAAATAAACTATTTAAATAAAGAAATTAATCTGTCCATATCTAACACAAATAAAGGCAGCCTATATTAGATATCATAGAAATAAATTAACTTATTAATTAGCCTCCAATTTAAACTTCTATTGTCAAATCTGATTATTATATATTGTAGAGCTTTTCAAATTTCTTCTTAGCAGAAGAACCTTATATTTTTCCAACTGATCTTACTTATAAAACAGACAAATGTGAAGCTGCTCTTTCTGAAGCAAAAATTTCAAAGCCACATGTGGTGCTCCAGATCCTCAAGTGTAGCGCCTCAACCGAATCCAAACTTCACAGAACAAATCCCTTTACTGAAAGGATTTGTTCTATAAAATTTGGATTCAGGCAAGAGGCTGCGCTCAAGAATTCAGAAGGCCATGGTTTCCCTACCCCTGCATGACAGCAGACCTCAAGACTCCTCTAAGAAAACAGTTTGAAAATCTAAATTTAAAAAAGGCATAATACTAGCCTAAGGAAGGTGTTATTAAAGTGGTCATCAGTAAAACTGATTATAAGGAAATAAAAATGTGTTTTAATTTGTAAAGTAGGGCCCTTGATCCAATCTGGTGCCACTAATCAAAACAAAATACCTTCTTAAACAATTTGCAACTATCCTCCACAACGGTGTGTATAAACTAGGCTCACAAGTAAATTGGCTCTATTCTTTTCTGCTTCAGAAGTTAGTCTGTGGGGTTTTAAAACTGCTTTAGACTTTAAAACAACTAAATTCTGAGTTGGAAATAGAATCTTAACTGTGGAAGGAAGGGAAGTACATCTATTTGTAAAAAAGCAGAGAAAAAAAACTTTAACTTACCCAGAGCACGAGGACATTCATAAGATGGTCTATCTGTGTTCGTTTTAAGGTGTACTTTCCACTGTTTTGCATTAATTTGGTGTCTGGCCCTAAGTAAAGTAGGGAGACATTAGATCTTATACTCAGAGTCTTGGAACTAACTGGAATTTACCTGTATAATCACCTAATCTAAACTTTTATCCAATTCCAGGGAACAAAGCCTTAGAGAAAGGCTCACAGTGGATGCCAATAACTCAAAGAATGGAAAATTTATTTCTAAGGATAGCTCTAACCACTTCTGTAAATTGCATCCATGTAGACCCATCTTTTTGTAGTACCTCACACAGTCTCCACTTTCACAAATGAGTTATGTTGGAATAGGAGTCACAAGCTTTTCTCTTATCACCATCTGGTTTATTTAACTTAGAGAAGGAATTTTCTGATAAAGAGATCTCTCCTTTCTTTTTTTTGAGATGGAGTCTTATTATATTGCCCTTGGTAGAGTGCCACAGAATCACAGCTCACAGCAACCTCAAATTCTTGGGCTTAAGTGATTCTCTTGCCTCAGCCTCCCAAGTAGCTGGGACTACAGGCATCCACAACGCCTGCCTAATTTTTGTTGCAGTTGTCATTGTTGTTTAGCTGGCCCAGGCTGGGTTCCAACCTACCAGCCTCAGTGTATGTGGCCGATACCATAACCACTGTGCTATGGGCGCTGAGCCAGATCTCTACTTTCTTTTGGGGAACCCTACTTCCTACTTCTGGCCCAAGCTACATTTAAAGTTTCTAACTGGAAAAACAAGAAAGGAAAAGGCAATGGCAGTGATTTCTTCTGAGGTGAAAGCTGGGGAGCTGAGACTTTTTTTTTTTTTGAGTCTCACGCAGTCACCTTGGGTAGAGTGCCATGGTATTATAGTTGTGTCATAGCTCACAGCAATCTCAAACTCCTTGGGCTTGAGTAATCCTCTTGCCTCAGCCTCCCAAGTAGCTGGGACCACAGGTGCCCACCACAATGCCTGGTTAGTTTTTCTATTTTTAGTAGAGATAGGTGTTGTTTTTTGGCTCAGGCTGGTCTGGAACTCCTGAGCTCAGGCCATCCACCCACCTCAGCCTCCCAGAGTGCTAGGATTACAGGCATGAGCCACTATGCCTGGCCTAGGAGTTGAGATCCATCTGGTGCTAAGACACACCTGTGTTTATCATGATGGGATAGACAAATAGTAGTAAAGAGCTTTTAATGGTCAGTGGGACCAGAGCTGGAAATCATTTACCAGAAATATGACTGAAGAAAAAACATAAAAGGTTTATAAGCAACAATTTTTCTGGCCTTTTACTATCTGATTGTTATTATTACAGGTGCTCTAATGATAGAATTTCATCAATGTTTACATAGGGAGAGCTGGAACATCTATATTGGGCAAACACTGAGAATGCATGGCTTCAGCTATGCCATTCTTTCCTCTTAAATATTCCTTGAAGTCCTTGAAGTCTTGAGAAGTTTGGCTCAGACTCTGGAACCTACAGGGACCATATCTTTCAAGGGTTCTTAGAAAAACTGTCCTATGCCAGAAGAAGGCAGAAATCATGGTCAAAAGTTGGCACCACGTAGCAAGAACTGCAACTCAGTTCTGCGCTGAATACCTCAAAAATGCCATCATCAATTCTCTGCTCAGTTTCCCAGAGCTATTCACTACCATGTAACCAACAAAGAGTCAGAAGGACAACTTAACTAAATTTGTGCTGGTTAGCAACATCACTGCTATTGCTTTAGGAAAAAATCTTTGGCTGAAAAATAAGCTTTTTATGAGTGACAATTATGTGTGGGTAGCCACTGAAGAACAGTGAAGAAAGGCCACTTTAAATATTTTGAGCTTAGGAACTAAGAAGCCTAGAAATGGTTACTCTAGAACAAGAACCAATGAAGGAATTTCCACCAGTGCCTCCCTGGACTCTTAAGCTTCTTCCTAGGGCTTAGGTTCCATTGTTTTCCATAGAAGTCTAAAAGCCCCATGTCTAGGAGTAGATTCTCTAGAAAGGAAGCTCTGGGAAGCTGAGTTGAGTAGTAGTCACTGTGGCATATCTTTCTCAATACTTCCTACTATGGTCATTGTCATCAATGTCCATTGTCACCGAGGCTAAAGAGTAACACAGTGGCTTCCTCCATTTTCCTGACCTGCATCATAATCCAAGAAAATCCCTCACTAAACATAATGGATTGTGGTTCTAAAGGTCATCTCAAAAGGGTCCACTGGTAATGATCCATACATAACTTTTCTCTTCCTGGGGGTAATCCACATATATAATTCCCCTTTCACATGCTAATTCTATTATATCATACTTCCTGTATGTACGTATAGCCTCTCTTGTGTCCAGATATGGTTGGACAGACTCATGAATGCCCAGTGGTCTTGGAACACAAAGCCTTCCTCTAATACAGGGAGAGGTAATATGGTGGAAGCTTATTGCTTAGAAAAAAGAAGTCATTAAAAAAAAAATTAGTTTTTTTCTTAAATTTCCCATCCATTTATCCATCCATCCACTTCCCTTTCTATCTATCTCAAAGTCATAGTGCTCTGATGCATATCTGAGTATCATATTTATATCCTGAAAACTAAGCACTCACAACTTGACCATGAATGGAAGCCAGCAGGCTGGGGGTCTGGGTGTGGCCCTGGGGAAACATACCAGTATAAATCACTAGGCCATAGCACCAGTCTGTATTCCTGATGATGCAGCCTCGGAGTAGTAGCTTGTCATGGTCCAGGACATAATTTTTTCCCTTAAAAGTCAATATTCCTGCAAATTTGTCCAGTTTGTTATTGGGAGGCTCACACTTCACTTCTCCTGCAGAAGAATAAAGGAGAGGGAGTCCTGGCTCTATAATCTTAGGCTTTTCCTAACAGGACAGAAAGAGGCTTAACAGAAAAGAGACAAGAAAATCTCTCTTTTGAAATACATATAAATATTTTTCCTCTACTCTCTCAGCTACTGCCCATTTCTTGTCAGCTCCCTTCAGAAAAGCAGACAAAAGCTTCCAGTACCAAAGAAGAATTATTCTGGATGTGCCATGGATCATCCAGAGAGAGAAAATCCACATGATAACTTATCACCATCCGTACTCTCAGATCATATGAGCTCTAAATCTGAAGAAACTAAGAGACTAACTTAAAACAAGCCTATTTCAAATGGAAATAATTGGGATTTTCCCTGATTAGTAAAGTAAATATTTCCTTCGTAAATATTTGTGTAATTCTAAAAGGATAGAGTAAAATTCACCCATTATCATGAGAAAAGTACTTAAAAACTTTTGGACTACATCTTCCACATTTTTCTATGTATGTACTCATAAACATATATATGTTTTCAAAACCAGGCTTATGTTATACATACTATGCACACTCTTTTGTAATTTGTACTTTTCTTTTACTAATTATACATCAAATATTTTTTCCATGTCAATAAGTATCAACTTGTATATTATTTGTAATAAATTGTATAGAAACCACTGTATATAGAAACCATACCTTATTTAACCAGTTCTCTGCTGATGAAAATTTGTGTGAACAAACTTATTTCCAGACTCACCATCAAAGGCAGACAGCAACTCCAGGTTATCTTCCATCTCACTGGTAATTGAGATGGCCTGTTTCACTTTCAGGTTGGTTTCACTGGAGTAAAGGACATAGGATTGCCAGAGTACAGGACACATATACAATAGCAGCACAAGTCTAGTTTCTTCTACTTTTTCATGGGGTTTTAGAAAAATAGATGTTGCCAGTAGAGCTTGGGCTACATGTTTGAGCCATAAGAGTCACTGCCAGTGTTCCTCTCTTTCACAGGCAGTAATGAAGTGAGATAGCTTTTCAGGAAAGCTGAGTGTTAGCCTACCCACTCTCCCATCTTTCCTCTTATTCTTTGTAACACATCGTTACTACTTAACCCATGAAATCTAGCTGGCCAGGAGCTCTACAGAAGGCAAAAAGATGTCACAAAATAACATAGAGGTGACACCTGCACCCTTCAAGAATAATGAGCAAGAAAGGTAACAATCTGTATATACTTGGATACTTCTAAGCCCTCTGGCTCCTATACTACCACATCTATCTGAGGGTAAAATTCATTCCTGCATCTTACTCTCCCTAAGCCAGAGACCACTCTAAGCTGGCTAAATTGTCTTTATAGAATATCAGGAGGGAACACTTACCCATCCAGGTCTGCTGTCTCTACATATGTCAGACTGTATGGCTCACTGCTAGAGAGTAATAACATATCCGCCTGTGGTCAGAAAAGTCAGAGAAAATAAAGAAAGCAGGAAGGCTGGCTTTAATCATTCTAGTGTGACAAGAACAGGAACAAATGTTCACCCTAAGAGTTTTACAGACATTGGTTTACTTTGTTTGAGAACCATCACTGAAGCTACTTACACTTTACATACATGTAGCTATGTTGAGACATGGGCAAGAACAAGCTTCTTACCGTGGGAGCTATTGATCTCTGATGCAAAGTGCAGCAGATGAAGGTCACCAAAAGCAGTGCTAGCAGAAGTGCTGCAAGGGTTCCTGGTATACGCTCAAGACAAAAAAGTAAAAGCTACAGCCAAAAGAGGTACTCACCGTGACAGGCTGATTATTTTCTAGTTTTATTATATCGCCCACTTGGACATTCATCCATTTGTCTTCCTTCATCCTGTAAGAGAATGACCTTTGAATGTTTGTTCTGAGAATTTCCCCAAAGCTCTGTCTTGACAATGGAGGACCTCTCTCTTTCATCCCCACTGACTGAATCGAATGAAGACAAGGCTCAGGAAGGGTAAACTAGTTTGTGACACATCCTTGCTGCCCATTTCTCTTGCTTTAGGCTATACGGGTTTTCTAAAACCCTATACAAGTATATGCAGACATACTTGCACATAATTTTTTTAAGTAAAATAGTTCAAATAGTAAAGAAGTATATAAAAAGAATAAAAATTAAAGTCTCCTCTGTCCCCAACTGTTAGTTTTGCACCACAAAGGTAGCCACTATTAGTATTTTTTTTTTTATTATTCCTTGTGAGAAAGGACTAAGAAGGACATGTGTATACCACAAGCATTTTCAGAACATGAGCTATCCTCTTGCTGACAATTCTATTATGCCAACCATTCCCTGAGCTGGGAAAGAGAGGGTCTGTCTAGAGCAGCAGTTCTCAACCACAGGAACTGTATTAAAGGGTTGCAGCATTAGAAGGTTGAGAACCACTGCCTAGAGGACACTGTTCTTTTCACCTCTGAATGTGGCCTTGTTATCCTTACAGCATGACATACATCAACACTTTGCAAATACATAAAGGCATGGGTATTCCTAGAATACCTTTCCTAAAAAGATGCTTTGAGAAAGGTTAATTTCTTTAATATCCCCCCCCCAAGTCCTTTTATATAAATTTACTTGATTAATACAAGTACTAGCCCTGGAGAAAGACATCTACATATTTATTTTATTTTGTCTTACTCAACATTTACTTTTGCTAGTTCTCTGGCATTCTATTTGCCATGATCTTCACCAGTAAAATATGAAGAGAAAGAAGGGCTACAACATTCTGGCTTCTCTTGGAGATTTGAAAACTTACATTTTACTACATGAGGATCTGTTAAATGATTATCAATTTGTTTCTGGGCATTAAACAATAATGTGTCCCAGATTTGGGAGAGGGGCAAACATTCCATACTGATTTAAAATACTCATTCCTATTGTGCCATAAGTACATTATTAATTACCAAGCATTGCATCCTAACTTTTGGTTTAGAAAATATGGTAAGAGAGCTAGAGAAGGCAATGCTTTGAGTTCAGGGGTGACCATTCATATTATATTCTCTGCTTTATGTGAAAGCTACCTCCTATAGTTCCATAGCACACTGGTACTTCTCATACTATAAATTTAGAAATGCTAGGTAACATAAAGCCAACATTATTTTAAATGTAAGGCTGTACTTGCCATAAAGTAAGGAGCTAGGAAAAAAGAAGGGAATGAAATCTATAAACTGTAAGTATGTTCTGATGCTTTCTTCTGCTAAGAAGAAGATAATTTGCCCGTTTTGTGATACTGCAATATCAACCTTAAACAAATTCAATGCTCATCAGCTTTATAACACTCATAAGGACCACAGATACTTTCAACTAGAGGGAGAGGTGTGAAAGATTGTAAATGAGTCTTAACAATGTGTTTATGAGGCAAGGTCATCAATTCATCCCCTATACAGCATCTCACACGTTGGCTTTAAAATCCTGAGCTGCTGCAGCTGCTTTAGTGGCATCTTTGATCAATGTTGCACCCTAAACAGAATATTTATGGCCCCAAATGTTCTAATTCAATCTCCTGGCATGGTATAACTTCAGCATCTCAAAGGTTAAGATCTATGCCACCCCTCGCACTGGGGAGCAGAGATCTCAATCCCTTTCAGCCCAGTGCTAATAGTCGAGGACTTGGCTTGGCAGCCTTACTCACTTTGCAAGTGCTGATGAAGAAATAACCGTAAGGCGTGATGCTTCTGAAGGTTGTGTGTGGCCTGAGCAAGTAAATGGTGTCTGCCTTAGTTACACAGTAGCAAACCCAGTGATTGGGCTCTAGCTTGGCCAGTTTCTAATACATTCAGTTTTGTCCTTCCTTTTCTTTTTAAAAATTTTTATTTATGTTTTTTCCTTTCCTTTCTTTTTTTTTTTTTT
>NW_003852567.1:906192-919467 GCF_000181295.1 Otolemur garnettii
GTCTCTATCTTTCTTTATGGCTGCATAGTATTCCATGGTGTACATATACCACAGTTTGTTGATCCATTCGTGGATCAATGGGCACTTGGGCTTCTTCCATGAACAGTTCAAACATTTGAGAAAACAATCCCTCATGAGTAAGGACCACCTGACACGATCAACAACAGGATTAGATGCTTAAGCATTTCAGATGATTATATGATAAAAACTATAGCTACTGGTTTTCCTGTAAGTCCACCATGACAATGGCTGGACCTCAATTTTAAATTCTTTTAGGTTTGTACTCTCTTGTAATCATGCTCCCTGCTCACCCTGGTCACTCTTCCTTTCATACAATCTCTGCTTATTGAATTTTTTCCTGCCCCTTAATAGGAGCATTTCTCAACCTATGGGTCATGACCCACAGGAACTGGATTAAAGGGCCGCGGCATCAGGAAGGTTGAGAACCATTGCTTTATGGCTTTCATATTTTCCCTAACACAGAAATATGCCTGCCTCCTTCCATTCCTGCCAACACTTTAGAAAGCTATGACTAACCACCTCAGCAATGGGATCAACACCAATACTGTCTTTAGACTGTTATCAGGAAAAGTGACCTACTAAAAATCTATGTCAGAATCCATTAAAGTTATAAAGACAGATGTTTCTGTCTTGACCACTATACTAATAAAAATCACTTGGGATATTAGTATCATGTTATCATATGTTAATTGATTTAATATATATACACTTTGCTTTTATCTTTTTTTTTTTTTTTTTACACTTTGCTTTTATTTTCAGAGCTATTCTCTAAGGTAGAGAATATTACTTCTCCTTTATAGAAAGGAAAAATGAGGCCCAGAGACATCTGAGGTACCCTGGAAAGTTCATTCTAGATCTAGAAACAAATTCTTTTTAGGTCTTTTTACTGTCCCTAACTACCTTCCTAAAGTACTCAGTACATCAAGCTTCAGCAAAGACATCCCTCCTCTAGGACTGGTCCTACTTAAACCGGCTTCCCTAGAAGACTTACCTGCCATTCATCAGGAGTAGAACAGAACGGTTGTTGACTTGATTGTCATTTTGGTGCCTTTTCTACAATCACACAAGAAAATGTTCAGGAAGCAGATCTATAGCAAACTGCATGTAGAAGGTTAATGTTTTCAAATATCACCTAATGTAGCTCCCCCTTTTTCTCCTTCCCTAAAGACCTTCTACCATTAACCCTCCCACTAATCCAGGGAGAAGAACCAGACAAAATCTTGATTTTAAATATCAAAACCTAAAATCCTAGGGGAACGAGAACAAACAACTTATGTCAAATGGTTCAGAGGCCAGAATATTAGTACAAAATGATGGGCAGGTCTATAGAGTTTCACATACCTTAACAGGTGCAGGGAAAGTTAGGGATTCTCAAGCATGCTCCCCCCTCTACTGCCAGCCGTAGTCGACATGCAGAAGCTACTACAGTGGGTGCACTAAGGAAAGAGGCCAGCACAAAGACCAAAGAGAAGGGGAACAAATATAGGGCATGTTCTGATGTCAGAATTCATAGGAATCTCCTCCTTCTAATTGAGATTACTCCATGGGAAAAGGGTAGGACTGAGAGGGTTCAAAGAGAATCTAAAATGTGTCAGAATTCAGAATTTTCCAAATATTTCTCCTAACGAGACTGAGTTCTAAACCCCAAGTAATGAGGTTATCTTGAATTGGCAAGTTAATTTTCAGATCGCATTAAAAAAGTTGGGGTCAGAGGTGTATGTGTGGTTATTAGGTAAATAAGGTCAGTAACAGAGAAATTTAGTTTTGCACATCTGAGTTCTGACTGAAATTTAAGGTAGGACATGTGTTTAAAGAGTAAGAAAGTGCTAGAGAAACATCCGTGCTCTCAAACTTTGCTCTAAAAATCTATCCTGACAAAGTGAGAAGGGAAACTGTGGGGCAGGTCAGCATAACTGGCTTCCCACATCTTACTAATAGGCATGGCAGTGGGTCCTCGCCCTCACCATCTTTGCTGGGTCTGTTGTAAGAAGCAAAGAGGAAGCCTAGCAGCACTCAGTTTGACTCAGGAAGGGAGCTGGCCTCAGCTTATGTCGTGAGGCTTTTAAAATCAGAGTTCCTGACTGCTGTATATACTTAATAGAATTTAGAGTTGTAAAAGGACACAGAGAGAGTTGGAGAGGAGAAAGGAAATTCAGAGAGAGAAGAAAGAGAAAGAATGGGAGAAAAAGGGAGCACGGACAGAGGAAAGAAAGGAAAAGGAATATAAACTGGAAGAAGGTGAGCAGAGAAAGAAGGATAGAGCAAAGCCAGAGAAAGCTAAGAGGGGAGTAAAGGAACAGTGGGCTATTAAAGATGGAAGGAGGCCTGGAAAGGGAAAGGTGGCTAAACAGAGTGGCAGTAGGAAGACAGAAAAGGGCCTTGCCTTGCCCCTTCCGGCTATGCATAGACCACAATCTTGGGCCTATGGGAACTACATATTCATCTGGGATGAGTAAGGAAATAAGGAAGAGAAATATCTCTTTCTGTTTAGTGCCTCTTCTTAGCACTAGATAGTGTTAGGAAGTCCTTCTTGCCCTGACTAGGTACAGTGAGGGACTAGAGACCCAGGAAGCCACTTCACCAGGTCATCGATGGCATCTTTCACTGCTGTTACGGACAGCACCACTACCAGGGGTATCACAGTTGTATACCAGGCCAAGGAGGAGATCTGGGGAATCAACTGAGAGAAGGAAAAGGAGAGAATAATGAGTCAGAAAAGTCAAAGAAAAATATATTTCCTCCCAATCCCTTACCCCCACCACCATTTTCATCTCCACAGGTTCATAGGCAACCCAACTATCCTAGTTACTTCCTGCTGTTGTAGACTTCATAGAACACTCAAAACATAAGTAAACATTTCCCAAGGAATGCTAAAAAAAAAAAAAAAAGGCTATTAAATTGCTCCCTATCTGTTTTGAACTCCATTACCTTCCTCTGGATGGCAAAGGGCCATTTCTTCCCCAATAATGAAAGGTAATGGGGTAGGGGAATAAGAGCAGACGAGAAAACCATGTGCTGTCCACCCCCTTCAGCCCAAGCAGAAGTGAGACAATCTGTCCCTATCTCCCAATTTGGGCCTATCCTAGTCTGCTTCCTTTCTTTGTACTGGCACTCTTATATTCTAAATCATGCTCCTTCCTCAGCACTCCCATGTGCTTATTTTCTGTCACCGAGTCTGGGACAAGAAAAATAGGGTTGCATTTGGGGTTAGGGTGAAGAATCTATGGTCCCCTATGGTTAAGCTGAACTGTGTGAACTGTGGCCATGCAGCCATGATAAGGAGCTCCTCATTCCTTGGGATTTGGTGAGCTTATCTCCTTTTTCTGGTAGAGGCTTGTTTCATATGGGCTAACAAATACTCTAAGGGACTAGCCTGAGACACCAGCCATCCATTTGCTTGTTTTCTAAACAGAGGAGACTTCTGTTTAGGGAATGCAAAAACTAACTATAGAGCCTGACCCCATAGTGGTTGATAAAACACTCTGTAGTAAAGATGAGAGAAAAACATAATTTAATTCAAGTTGAGGGGCTGGGGAAGTAAAGAGGGAGGAGGAGGGGGAAGGAGAGGGATTAGCAAGCTCTCATCTAATAGGCACAATGTAGGGATATATGGCATACCTCCTGGGTAAAGGGCTCAACTACAACTTGGACTTTACCTAACAAACACAAATAATGTAACCTAATCATCTGTATCCTCACATTAAACTGAAATTAAAAAAAAGAAAAGGGCCCCAAAGGCAATACCTGTAGGAATAGTAAAATGAGGAAATATGCATTTGCAAGTCTCTGGAATTGTTCAAATAGGTTCAAGGGCAGGAAGTTAACGACACTATATTTTGAGGTCTTTATGGTATTGTTCTGTGAGTAAAAAAAACCACACACAATTAGAGGAACAAAAGACAGTTCAAAACTGGGTTGATAGGTAGCTACCCTCACCTACCTCCAAGTCTTAACTAAAAAGACCAAGACTACTCCATGAAATGGGAAAAAGCCACCAAAGTTCCCCCCACCACAGGGAGGGAAAGAGGAAAGACGTGTCTAATTTCCCCCCTTTCCTTGAGAACCAGAGAGGCCTAGGGATGGCAAGGCTGCTCCACATGGTAGTTTCTCTGGGGCCAGAATGCATCTCTGCCCCGATAGAGTTCTTTCTTTATTGATGCTATTAATAATAATAATAATAAGCAAATCAGAAATAAAAATAAAAATTTACATTTACTGAGTACTTACAATATGCAAGGCACTATTCTAAGCATTTTATATGGAGCAACCCACTTAATCCTCACAATAATTCTGTGAGGTGAATACTACATAATCACATTTGAGGATGAGGAAATGGAGGCACTGAATCCAGTGGTCTCTGCTGAAGCTTATCTTAGCCTGGCAAACTTAGTTTGGTGTGTCTTTACATGTTACTTTCAGTGTTGAAGGATGTCAGATGCTAAAAGCAAAGAATTGTCTTTCAACCCTTGCTAACTAAAGGTTTCTATACTGGTCACTGCCAGCATTAGAGAATGATTTGGCCCCTGATTATCCTAGGAAGATTTGAATAGCTTTGGCCTATTAGCTGGCTAAGCTAAAATTCTGCTGAATGAAATTGGGAATTTGTCAATCTTCTTAATCCTGATCTCAAGATATTGATGAGACTATCTTACTTTCTACCTTTGGGTCTTAATCATATATCCTAAGATGTCAGAGCTTCAATCTAAGAGCTCAAGAAAAGTAGGAGAATAAGATCAAATAATTCTCTAAGAACAGGGCTTCTCTCCTATCTCCTCCATTCATAAGGCCAAACAAAAGAATAAACCGACCTGCAGGCCTGGAATACAGATACAGCTCAAGTGTGAAGAATCTTACTGGGTCCTGCTTTGGAAGGACATCAAAATCCTTCTCTTGGAGAATTAAAACTATTCAGTCCTAAGGCTGAAACTGTAATCTTGGGTCTGTAACCAGGAACTTAGAGAGGTTACTTAGCTGAGCCTTGCCCAAGCTCTATCTCCCCAGAAGAGAGAAGCTGGTCAAATAGCTTATTACTTAAGAATTTGGAGATCCGATCCAAGGTAAACATAAGATTTCCTTGGTGTTTGCCAAAATTTTCCAATTAATAATTAATAAAACACTGCACCATTTCTCAAAGTGTGGTCTGTTCATAGCCCTATTCTGGGCTATACTAGTGGAGGCTGAAAAAGAATTAGACAGGATCTATCCTGGAGTAGCTCATAGGTCTGTCTTTAATGAAGTTCTAATGAAATGATGTGTAAGGGCCCTTCTAGTCTTGAGACCATATTATTCTAGCACAGAAATAGTTTTCTTTGATCATAAGATACTCTGATTTTCTCAGTGTCTAAGTCTACATGGCTCTGATAGCTCTAGATCAAAAGATCTCCTGAAAGGTGGCCTCACTGAAGTAACTGGCCTTCACTGTTGAGTCTCCATCTGATTACATAGTCATTTAATGAGTATTTTAGGTTTTTACTTATTTTTACTTACCTGGATAGTATTTGTTTAGCAAACCAAACCAAAAGCTATGCTGATTCTGCCTTAAGATAGAAGTACCAGTATTTCTTTACTAACTTGGCAACTAGATTGTTTTGTTCTACTCTGAAATATGAAACCAGAAGCAGTATCTTAGGAATGCAGAACATCTCCTTAACTATGAGCTTGATCAGTATTTAATTCTTCTGGCAGAGATGATAAAATGTAAGCATAATAGAGGTGGTAGATTTTGATTTGATTATTTATTTATTTGTTTGGGCTCTGATATAGGACTGAATGCTAAATGGGGTAACAGAAGAAAACAGAAGGCCAAGGATATAATGGGAATCAGAAGTTAGGAAGAGGGAAAGGAGTCAGAGTGGGAAAATTAGAGGATTAGGAGGAACACACGTGATGCACAGGGCCAGGGAAAT
Organism: Otolemur garnettii; assembly: GCF_000181295.1. Lineage (NCBI taxonomy): Eukaryota > Metazoa > Chordata > Mammalia > Primates > Galagidae > Otolemur > Otolemur garnettii. Next base: position 912,120 of record NW_003852567.1, read on the forward strand.
GAAATGTTGCTAAATGTGTAACAATTAGTCAAATATGTTTATTTATTCATTAAATATTCAGCATACATTTACTGAATGCCAGGTATGTACCAAACATTATGATAGGAACAATGGGTGTAGCAATGAATGAGACAGATGCCCTTTTTCCAAAGGATAATAGTTTCTTGGAAAAAGATAACTAAAATTTTCATACCATATTTAATTGCCACAACCACCATGCAAGGTGACCATTATTCCATTTTAAAAATGAAAAACTGAAGATAAGAGAATTTAAACAACTTGCCGAAAGCTTCAATGCTAATAAGGGGAAGAGCTGTGTTCAAATTCAGATCTGTCTGATACCAAAACCTAGTTTTACTGTATCCCACTGCTTCTTTTGCAAATATAAAAGAAAGGGGAAATATCTGTTCCCTATTGTCAGACCTTGAGGATTGTTATTATTCAGAACCCCTCGAACACAGCAAAACTAATATCTGACAAAGACTATAAACATATTTGATTATGTACAAGGCCTGACAATTAAGTTCATGAACTTTCCACCAAGTACTTACATTGCCAGTACTGTACAAATAATTTGGTAAGGTTTCATAACCTTGGTACGTTAGGAACTCACAGCTGTGTTTGTGTCAACATATGGTGGTGTCTTTCTGACTGGTGTCCATTATTGTTGAGTGTTTTGTGTGCCTTCGTGAGAATGTCAGAGCTTGAATTAGAGCAACAAACAAACATCAAATTTCTTGTTAAACTTGGCAAGAGTAGAAGTGAAATCAGGGACATGTTAGTCCAAGTTTATGCACATAATGCCATGAAGAAAATGGCAGTGTGCAAATGGATTAAATGTTTTCTGAGGGGAGAGAGTGCATCACTGATGAAGAGAGGTGAGGGCGTCCAGTAATGAGCAGAACTGACAAAAACATTGCAAAAAATGGTTGAATTATTGGCTAACTGTGAGAAGCAAGCAGATCAAGTAAATATTGATAGAGAACCAGAAAAATCTTAACTGAAAATATTAGCATGAGAAAGGTATGGCTCTTACGTCACAACAATGCACCAGTTCACACAGCCTGCTCTGTGAGGGAGCTTTTAGTCAGCAAACAAATAACTGTATTGGAATACCCTCCTTATACACCTAACATGGCTCCCAAGGACTTTTTTTTTTACTTGAAGATAAAGGAAATATTGAAAGGAAGACATTTTGATGACATTCAGGATATCAAGGGTAGTATAATGACAGCTCTGATGGCCATTCCAGAAGAGAGTTCCAAAATTGCTTTGAAGGGTAGACTAGGCACTGGCATCAGTGCATAGCTTCTCAAGGGGAGAACTTGGAAGGTGATGTAGTGATACTCGGCAATGAGGTATGTAGCACTTTTCCTAGGATAAGCTCACAAATTTAACTGTCATACCTTGTGTGTATGTCTACTAAATGTACATGTATATACAGTAAATGCATGAATGAAATAACATATATCTACAAACATTGTTTGTAACCATAAAGATTGAAAACACTCCAAATGTACATTTTAAAGAAACCAATTAAATAACTATGTTAAATCTGCGAAGGAAATATTAGAAAGGAAAAATCTGTTCTTTTTTTTTTTTGAGATAGAGTCTCAAGTTGTCGCCCTTGGTAGAGTGCTGTAGCATCACAGCTCACAGCAACCCCAGACTCTTAGACTTAAGCGATTCACTTGCCTCAGCCTCTGAAGTAGCTGGGACTACAGGCACCTGCCACGATGCCTGGCTATTTTTTTTTGTTGCAGTTGAGTTGCCACTGTTGCTTTAGCAGGCCCAGGATGGGTTTGAATCTGCTAGCCCTACCCACCGAGCTATGGACATGCCCCAAAAAAGCTATTCTAAAATCATTATTATGAATTATTGCTAGGATATATTGTTTAGGTTCAGAATACTGTAAAAAGGTGGGAAAATAACATAAAGGGGGTGCCAAAAAGTGATACACATTTTAAGAAGTCTTATTGGAAGTAAAATTGATCATTCCCCCAAAGTGTACAAATTGCAGGTAAAATGGATAAGTGTGGCATGTCTAGGTAACTTGACCAGTAATGGTACCTTCAATTCAATTTGAAAGCAATAAATAGATAACATCTCTTAAAATGTGTATACATTTTTTGGCACCCTCTATATATTTGTATTTGCTTTATTTGCACAAAGATGAATATACAAAAACCTAGTAAATGTGGTTTCTTTTTTTTTTTTTTTTGAGACGGAGCCTCAAGCTATCCCCCTGGGGGGAGTGCCATGGCCTCACAGCTCACAGCAACCTCCAACTCCTGGGCTCAAGTGAGTCTCCTGCCTCAGCCTCCCAAGTAGCTGGGACTATAGGTGCCCGCCACAGCACCGGCCATTTTTTGGTTGCTGCCATCATTGTTTGGCGAGCCCGGGCTGGGGATTCGAACCCGCCACCTTAGGTGTATGTGGCTGGCGCCTTAGCCGATGGAGCCACAGGTGCCGAGCTGTAAATGTGGTTTCTTATAAGGTACAGATTTGACAAGGATGGGGTGTTGGAACGTGACCTCTCTTTCTTCCCTCCTTCCTTCTTTCCTTCCTGCCTTCCTTTCTCTTTCTCTTTTTCTCCTTTCCTTCTTTCTTTCTGTCTTTTTTAGAGGCAGAGTTTCACTCTGTCACCCTGGGTAGAGTGCCATCATGTCATAGCTCATAGCAACTCTTAGGCTCAAGAGATCCTCTTAGGCTAAGAGATCCTCTTGCCTTAGCCTCCAGAGTAGCTGGGAGGACAGGCACCTACCACAATACCTGGCTACTTTTTTGGTTTTTGTTTAGTGGAGATGGGGTCTCACTTTGCTCAGGCTAGTCTCAAACTTCTGAGCTCAGGTGATCCATCTGCCTTGGCCTCCCAGAGTGCTAGGATTATAGGTGTGAGCCACTGCACCTGGCCTACTTTGCAATATATTCCTTTTTATGGGTTACTTTGTCATAAATACATAATAAGTGAAAAATGAATAAGCCAACAGAAAATGAGAAAGATCATTACTAGGTAGTTTCCAGGAAAAAGAATACAAAAGGTAAATTAACATGATAATTAACATAAAAAGATTCTCAATCTCACTCAGAATTAAGGAAAGATAGATAACAAAATGTTTTTCATCTAAAAGCCTTGCAAAGATGAAAAAGAGTAATAATAACCCAATTTGGCAGAAATGTGGAGAAATATAGACAGGAGAATCTGTGTTGTAAGATCATCTCTACAATGAATTTACTGCCCTCCCCAAAAGGGCAATATTATAAGAGAATACCTGCCCCCTTCTAAAATAGCCAGAGGCATAATACTCACTGGATATCCAAAATTATAGTTGAGTCCTCTGTTGTTGGCTTGCAGATATCTCTCTTGTTATGAAAAAAGAGGAGAGAAATAATGAGAAGGATGACCCTCTGTAGATCAGTCTGGGATTCTGGCTGTTAGTGAAGACTTTGCTAGATCAGATTCCCATAGTTTCTTGCTAAGGATATCTGTCTAAAACTGGGATTTTATCTCTTTATTCAAAGAATCAAACAATATAATAGAAATGAATATCCTCACACATTGCAGCTTTCTGCAGGCAACAGGACTAGTAACTTCTGAAGAGTTCTCCATCATCAATGCTTCTAGTATTTTCTAGATTATGTTACCATAGACAACAGAATGGCCTATACCAAATTTATTACCAAACCCAGAAACCCAGCCCTCCCTCATAAGTCAATTCCAGCACCTTGTCTTAAGATAGCCTTTCTTAAATGTGCTTAAATTAAATGTGTGTAAGCTAATAAATCATTACTGACAGTAACATTAGGAATATTTAGGCAGATGGAAGCTAGGGAGTCATCATGCTTTGCTATTCTGACCTCATTTGGAATGTGGGCCCAATGACAAATCATCCATGTCGTAAAGGTAAAACTTGATACCCTCTGTTTAGGGTTGCAAAATTTTGCAAATAAAAAACACAGACACAAAATGAGTATGTGCCTAATATTCATTTGGGGCACAACATACTAAGAAGTTATTCATTATTTAATGAAATTCAAATTTAACTGAGAATCTTTATTTTTTTCTGGACACCTGCCTCTGTTGTTCAGGTTAGGAAAAGCTCCAAAACATTATTTCTATTGTTGCTTTACTTTTACAAACAAAGATAATTCTAGAAATTAGCTCTAGAAACTTTCAATGTATGTTTTTTCTAAACAACTTTGTTGAGATATAATTTCTATACCACATAATCCACCTATTTAAAATGTGCAATTTAGTGGTTTTTAGTATACTCCCAGAGTTGCCCAACCTCACTGTCTATTTGCAGGTTTATGTAAATTAGCATTTGTTGTAGAGCATTCTATTACTAAGGCTCCAATTAACTTTCTGCTCTACATGCCAAAGTATCGATATCCTCCTTCCTGCTAGTTATTTTTCTTTTTTTCCCCTTTTCTGTCCTTTCCTTTTAGTTTGTCCAATTCAGTTATTTTCACTTTGTGACTACACTTTTATTAATTTTTAAAATTACTCAAAGTAATATATAAATATATTTGTACTATAAATATTCAAAAACAGAAACATAGAAAAAAGTTTCCTTTCCTGTGCCTTTCTCTCCTCTTTCTTTTCCTAAGGAAACCACTATTAATCGATTGGTATATATCCTTTGGGTCCCTTCTTTTTCAGGGCATTTACATACAAACATATACATATATATACACACGCCTATAGATAGGCTTTTTTTTTTTTTTAACAAATGAGATCCTACTATATGCATTGCTCTGCAAGTTGATTTTTCTTTTCACACTCTGTATTGGGGATTTTTCCATGTCAATACATAACAGGTTTGCCCCATCCATTTGAATCCCTTAATAACTAGTGTTATTTAACACAATGGCCCTCTCTCAATAATTGTTAATAGTGTTTATTTTTGTCTGTGGTGGTGATGATGACGATGATGATATTTGCAGAAGTGTATGGATGGTAGAAAAGAGGGAAGGAAGAAATAAAATAGATGTGACAGTCTTATAAACTCTTCAGGACAGAAGGAGTTAGGGAATCTAATAGAATCTATGCATAACATGTATGCAAAACAGCAAAGCAATAGTTCAAGACAGGATATAAATAAGATTTTAAATAAATTGTAGAGACCCAGAGAATTTAAATCATAAGTGTACATAAAAACTTACATACAAATGTTTATAGTAGCATTATTCATAATAGTCAAAAAGTGAAAACAATCCAAACATCCATCAACTGATGAGTGAATAAACAAATTGTGATATAGCCAATCCCTGGAATAGTATTCAGGGGATTCACTATTAAAAGAAAGGAAATACTGATACATGTTAACAATATGCACGGACCTTGAGAACATTAAGTGGAAGAAGCCAGACACAAAAGGCCACATATGATATGATTCTATTTATATGTCAAGTCTACAATAGGCAAATCCACAGAAACAGAAAGTCATTTAGTGGTTGCCAGGGTCTGAGAGAAGGAAGGAATTGGGAGTGACTACTAATGGTATACAGTTTCTTTTCAGGGTGATAAGATTAAAATGTTAAAATTAACAGAACCCTGAATATACTAAAAAGCACTGAATTGCATGCTTTAAAAGGGATAATTTTGTAGTACATCAATTATATCTCAGACTGCTATTTTTTAAAAAACTGTAGAAACCAAGCACTATAGGAATTTAGGAAGGAGAGATAATTGAATTGGGGGCACTGTTGAAGAAGGCTTCACTGAGAAGTTCTTGTACTAATCCTAAAAGATGAATACAGGTTGATTAGGTAGAGATGTAGGGGGCATATTTCTAGGTAGGAAAAGTAAGTTGGTTTGGCATTGAGACTGGGCAAGTTGCATGATAGTACAATAGACAGGAAAAATCTGAAGCAGGCAGAAAACAAGGTCTTAAAGTCAGACTTTAATATTAAGCTAACAATCTTAACTTGTTTTTTTTGTTGTTGTTGTTTGTTTGTTTGAGACAGAGTCTTGCTCTGTTGCCTGGGCTAGAGTGCTATAGCCTCAGCCTAGCTCACAGAAACTTCAAACTCCTGGGCTCAAGCAATCCTCCTGCTTCAGCCTTTATAGGCACATACCACTAGGCCCAGTTAATTTTTCTATTTTTAGTAGAGCTGGGGTCTTGCTTTAGTAAAGGCTTATCTCTTAACTCCTAACCTCAAGTGATCCTCCTGCCTTGGCCTCCCAGAGAACTAGGATTACAGACATGAGCCATTGCACTTAGATGATAATCTTAAATTTTATCAGGTAGCTGACAGGGAATTCCAGAAAGAGTTTGAGCAGGAGAAAATGTGATAAAACTGGAGTTTCAGAATTTCCAAAAAATTAATAACAAAGGCTAATTAATGTAATGATAGATTTATAGAGGACCAGACTGCAGACTAAAGACCACTTACAAGACTGTTGCAATAGTTAATACTTAAAGTGATGAAAGCCTGAACTAAGAAGGTGGTAGAAAATAGAAACGAGAGGGTAGAAAATAGAAAAGACAGGGTAGATAACAGATGTTGGAACTAGTCAGTATTTACTCCTTTTTAAAATTTATTATTTTTTTTTTATTGTTGGGAATTCATTGAGGGTATAAGAAACCAGGTTACACTGATTGCATTTGTTAGGTAAAGTTCCTCTTATAATTGTGTCTTGCCCCCCAAAAGGTGTGTCACACACCAAGACCTCATCCCCTCTCTCCTTCTCTCTCTGCTCTTCCTTTTCCCCATCCCTCTCTCTCCCTTTCCCCACCACATCCCTCCTTATCTCTCTCTCTCTGCTCTCTCATTCCCTCACCCTCTACCATGTACTAGGTCATTGATTGTCCTCATATTAAAATTGAGTACACTGGATTCATGCTTCTCCATTCTTTTTTTTTTTTTATTTGACAAATATTTACTGGATATCTTTTAGGTGACAGAAACCATTTAGGGCACTTAGAGTATGTCAGTGGAGCCAATTAGAAAATAATTCCTGAATACATTTCATTCAAGAGACAAAAATACAAAAGACATGACAAGTGACTTTTATAGTATAGAAGAAAGTGATACGGAAATATGAAAATGTACAGCAAAGTAAAATGAACTGGGAGGACCAGTCAGGGGAGCAGAGGGCTGGATTGCAGTTTTTAATTTTTATTTTTTTAATGGGGTTGCATTTTTTTTTATTAAGTGATAGCTGTGCACATTAATGCAATCATGGGGTACAATGTGGTGTTTTCATATACAATTTGTATTATTTTCATCAAACTGGTTAACATAGTCTTTATGTCATTTTCTTATTGTGTTAAGACATTTATATTCTACTCTTAGAAAGATTCACTTGTACCCTTGTAAGATAAACCATAGAAGTGATCCC
>NW_003852567.1:920121-929135 GCF_000181295.1 Otolemur garnettii
AGAGAGATAGATATAACAGGCCATGTGCCTATCTTCTTTAGAGAGATTTCTTTTCAAGTCCCTTGCCCACCCTGAGATAGGATCACTCGTTCTCTTCTTGCTAATATGTTTGAGTTCTCTATGGATACTGGTTATTAAACATGCTTCTCCATTGTTGTGATACTTTACTAAGTATAATGTGTTCCATTTCCATCGGGTTAATACAAAGGATGTAAAGTCTCTACCTTTTTAATGGTTAAATAGTATTCTATGGTATACATATACCACAGCTGGTTAATCCATTCTTGGGTTGGTGGGCATTTAGGCTGTTTCCACATTTTGGCAACTGTAAATTGAGCTGTAATAAATAGTCTAGTACAAGTGTCCTTATGGTAAGAGGATATTTTTCCTTCTGGGTAGATGCCCAGCAGTGGGATTGCAGATCAAATGGGAAGTCTAGTTTGAGTTCTTTGAGAGTTCTACATACTTCCTTCCAAAAAGATTGTATAATAATTATTCTTTGTACTCTAAATTTGCCAAGAATAGGCTCAAAGATTCTGAATATTGAAACTGGTGCTACCTACAACATTATTAGGTTTACCACTATTATTTTTTCAACTCAGGCCAACAGGCCAAAATCTTGGGTGGACCAGTATTAATTGCTCACTGCTCAAAAAGGGAACCAGTAATTCTACCTGTGGTAGGTAATCCTAGCCTACCTGAAACTTTAGGCCAGGAAAACAATTTTTCACTCTGTATTCCTTGGTAAAATTTTTGACTTTTGAAATAACCCACATTTATAAACACTGAAGTTCTTGATTATTTTCCTGAATGAAAGCATCAAGCTCTTATAGATTATTTTTTACACATTTACCAAGCATTTATCATGTGGCAGATACTTCCTAAGTGCCTTATAAATGTTACCTAATTTAATCATGACAGAAACCTTATGTGGTAGCATTTACTGTCCCTGTTTTACAGATGAAAAAGCAGAGAAATTAAGAGATTTGCCCAAGATAACATAGTAAATGGTGGAGTCAGGATTCAAACCCAGACAGTATGATTCCAGAATCCAAGCTCTTGACTACTATGCTCACTATGTGATCTTTACTCCATAGCCCTTATGTAGATTTAATTGATATTTTATCTGTGCTATTATTTAATGTATTATTAATTAGTTAAAGGCTGTCCCTCAATAAACCATAATCTCCCCAAGAGCAGGAATTCTGCCTAGTTTTGTTGCCAGTATATTGCTGCAACTCATACAGTGGCTGGCACTTACCTTGGTAATCAATAAATATTTATCAAATGAATGAATGAATTAATTAGTCTTTATTGAATTTTATTTGCCTAGAACTTACTACTTAAAGTATTCTGATCTTCATATTTTCTGTTTATAAAAAGATACACAAGGAACTGGTTGATTCATCTGTTTTCTTCAGCCCTCTCTCCTTTAGCTCTCCTGAGGGTAGAAGAGTTCTCCCAAGGTTCTCCCTTGGATGGCAGCTTCCTCACTTCTTCCTTTTGGAAGGAGGGCCTATGTTCTTGGAAAAGGCTCCCTCCAGGAAGGAAGCAGACAATTGTCCAATGACAGCAAATAAAGAAGGTACACTATATCCTTCATTGGTAAACTAACTTCATTCTCTGCATCTTTTCATTCCTCAAAAATAGGAAAGTTGGACCTATACTACATATTCTGGCTTGCTTTTTCAAAATTTCTTAGTAGAAAAAACTTTATTTTATGTAAGCAGTTACATTCTGAAAGATGGCTTGGATGTGATTATTCTAGCTCCCTGATTTGCCAAAGGAAAGCATGGAAGTAGTGTAGAAATCCTTCCTAACAACACAGCCAAATCCATTTGTTCTTTCCACAAAAAGGCTGCAAATGAAGATCTCATCTGCCTCAACAATTTCTTTTTTTTTCCTAGTAATTTTTTTTCCTCATTGATTACCTCTTTTTATTTATTTATTATTATTTTGGGGGGGATCACAGAATTTTTTATTTCAACATATTAAGGAGCAATCACAGAATTTTATAGGGAATGTTAAACACTATATATGCCATTATGTGTGAAAGAGAATATAAACACACTATATATGAAAAAGAAATTTATAGAGTCTAGAATATTTCTCACGTTATAACTGAAGACATGTAGCATTTAAAATTGAGAGATGGGCTCGGTGCCTGTGGCTCAAGTGGCTAAGGCGCCAGCCACATACACCTAAGGTGGTGGGTTCAAATCCAGCCCAGGCCCACCAAACAACCATAACGGCTGCAACCAAAAAATAGCCAGGCATTGTGGTGGGCGCCTGTGGTCCCAGCTACTTGGGAGGCTGAGGCAGGACACTCGCTTGAGCCCAGGAGTTTGAGGTTGCTGTGAGCTGTGATGCCATGGCACTCTACCCAGGGGGACAACTTGAGGCTCTGTCTCAACAAAAAAACAAAACAAACAAACAAACAAAAAAACTGAGAGATGAAAATACAAATTCAGGCTTAGACATTTAGAAACTATTAATATCATCTGTTAATGAGATCATGAACTCAGTTCTCTTACATATGACTTGGAGCAATCATTGCTGGAAATGCAGTCTCTCAACCCCCACTTGGCCAAAAAGAATAGTTCTTGAGCCTGGAAGAGATGAAAGCAGCACACGATCTGTGTTGGCTTATTGCCTTGCATGAAATAGCTTTCCCTCTAGTAAGCTTGTGCACGATCCTTTGTTAAGTGTGCGTCGTATGGCACCTGGCTATCTCTGTTCTCCACGAGGACAGGACAGGGTCCTTTTATGGCAGCAGGAGAGGGGAGCACATAGTTAACTGCCCCACAGTGGCTGCTGGGAAAGAAATGCTGGCCATGGACTGGAGCTGATCTCATGGTCTCATCTCTTTGTAAGTAAAGTGTTGCTCCATCTTTTGCTTGATTATGTTGTTTTGCGTAGCTGTGATACCAATGTGCAACAGAAGGGTTTGAACTCTTCCTGGTGATTGGCATAGTGATGATCTTTGCTAAACTCTGCAGTGGGAGTCCTCCCCTGGTGTTGACACTGAGCTCTCAGTGTTCTGTCCTGCTTTCCTCTTAGGCTTTTGTTATACTTCTGCTTGGGTATTGCTTTATTGTATTTCTTCCTTTTTTTTTTTTTTTTTTTTACAAAACCATTGATTTATCTGTTTATTTGTCATGCTAAATTCAAATGAGAGGGAAAAACTATCTTGTATTGTGAGGTACTGGTTTAATTTAAACTTTCCCCAGAGAGTGCCCATGAGGGGTTTGCTGACTAGTCTTTTCCTGGGATATTGTTCTTCCTTTTCCTTTTCCTTTTTCTTTTCTTTTTTCTGCTCCTCTTCCAATTCCTTTTCTATTTCCTCTTCTTTTTCTCTTCCTTTTCCTTGTCCTCCTTTCTCCTCTTCTCTCCATTTCTGCTTTCTCGTTCTTTCATGTTCACTACAATTCCTATTTAATTGCTCTGGATTTTGATCCCAAGGCATAGCTGGTTGTTTTTGTATAACAAGATCTTCCAGCCTTTGTTGATTTAGGTCCAGGATTGTTTGGCTTGGGGTCTTTTCTCAGAGGTTCTGTTTGATTTTTAGAGCTAAAAATATTAGCAGCAGGTGGTTTTACTTCAGAAAAGAAGTCTTGGATTATCAGCGGCTTTTGAAGTATCTGGAGCTCTCTCCACCTTAAAAAACTTTCTTCTCTGGTTTCCAGGACACCCTCCTTTCCTGGGTTTCCTTCTAAGTCAGGGGCTGGTCTTTTGAAGAATTCTTTGATGGGTCCTTCTCTTTCCCCTTACTCTCCTTGACCTTGGGCTTTTTGAATCCGACCACCTCTTTTTAGCATGAGGCAGTTGTGAATGATGGGAGAGGGAAATAACTCAAGTTTAACTGATGAACTTCTGAAAACTGAAAATGGATAAAAGTGATTGTGACCACTCAAATAAGAATTCTCAGATGACAAAACTAGAGCTTGTACTACTTGTAAGTAAATACTTTTGCTTCTGTAGAATATATTTACTTTCCCAGTTAGTTGTTTGGTAGGCAATTTGGTAGGATGCCAGTCTATCTGTCACATGAACATGTGCATGTATGTGTGCACATACACTCACACCCAACTTCAGAGGCAGTAAGGACATATAGACTTAGATAACTTTTCTTGAGTTTACCTACCTTTATTTTGTTTGTCCTTATCTTCTTCTTCAAATAGAGACATTGCAGAGTAGTACTAACTATAATTCCATGGAATTTCTGTAAAGGAAATAAAAAGATTCAGAATAAGAATCTCATATGGTGGGCCCAGAGTGGTGGCTCACGCCTGTAATCCTAGCATTTTGGGAGGCTGAGAAGGGTGAATTGCTTGAACTCAGGAGTTTGAGACCAGCCTGAGCAAGAGTAAGATCCTATCCCTACTAAAAATGGAAAAAACTATCCAGGTGTAGTGGAAGGTGCCCTCAGTCCCAGCTACTCGAGAGGCTGAGGCAGGAGGATAACTTGAACCCAAGAGTTTGAAGTTGTGAGCTACAATGACACCACAGCACTCTATTGAGGGTGACAGAGTGAGACTTTGTCTCAAAAAAAATTTGTTTTTCTTATGGTGATGCTCTGTCATTCAAACATGTGCTTAAGAAATTTGGAACTTGATCGCTGAAATACAAAATGATCTACCACTAAGACATATATGCTACATTTTAGAATTCACTTCATTTATCCTTATCATAAAATTATATTTTCAAAGTTTGGGAAACAGATTTCAATTTCTGGCAATGGTGTCTAAGTTGATGATTACAAATTGTCAGAAAAATCATCTGAAACTTAGAAACAGCAGAAAGAAATTATAGTGCAGTTTTGGGTTTATACCTGTAATTAGTTTTCTATTGAATAGAATATTTTTTAATTCTGTGGGTACAAGTTAATGTGTAGATTTGTATCCAGTAGTGATAAAAATATTTCATGTCTTGTGGAAAAGATAACTCCAAAATTATTACAATTTCTGAATTATATATAAAACTAATTAGTTAATATTAGTAACTAATTAGTTTTGTATATAATGCAGAAATCATATTTTAACATTTCCTTATTAAATTCCCTATACATACTTAGCTCCTAAATTGTCATTTGAACTGGTCTTAATATCAATATCTTATTGGTTCCCTCATTAATGAACTAAATAAATCTTTGATATCTGATCTTTTATATTTATATGAAAGTTACATTTTTAACTTTTTGAAAATTATACTTTATCAAATTCTGTGATAAAGGGTTTTCCTATACAAAAATTCCTTCCCTTTTTTCTCTCCATTTTTAACCCAACTCAGAAAAGGCCAATAAAGTGTATTTATTTTAATGAATTTCTTTCAGTTCCCCTTAGTCATAAAGCATGTGTGAGCCCAAACTGACAACTTTATAGGTATTTTCATTTTAATCACTCCAAACATCCCAACACAGGGGAAAAAATTATAATCTTGAGAGCAGTACAAAGTCTAAATAAAAGTGTATTCCCAGTCATAAAATAAACAACTGCCAAAAAAAAAGAAAAAATCTGGGCAAACTGTGATCACTTTGGAATGAGAATACATCTTCCAGTTCCACCTTCAGTGAGTCTCAAGTGACCTCACCATGGATAAAAATCATATTTCAGTAATCTATTTATGCCATTAAATAACTTTAGGACCCAGGAGTCAATAGTAGATGTAAAACTAGGGAAATGATGTGCTGACTATTGTAACAAACTGGTAAGTAAATGCTTTCTATAAAATTATCCAAATTTTTAAAAAATGGAGGAGGAGGAGCAGCAGCAGGAGGAGCAGCAGCAGGAGGAGGAGGGTCAGGAGGAACAGGAAGAGGAGGGGCAGGAGGAGGAGGGACAGGAGGAGGAGGAGCAGGAGGAAGAGGAGGAGAGGCAGGAGGAGGAGGGTCAGGAGGAACAGGAAGAGGAGGGGCAGGAGGAGCAGGAGGAGGAGGGACAGGAGGAGGAGGGACAGGAGGAGGAGGAGCAGGAGGAAGAGGGGCAGGAGGAGGGACAGGAGGAAGAGGAGGAGAGGCAGGAGGAGAAGCAGGAGGAGGAGGGGCAGGAGGAACAGGAAGAGGAGGGGACGAGGAGGAGGAGCAGGAGGAGGAGGGACAAGAAGACGAGGAGAAGCAGCAGCAGCAGGAGGAGGAGAAACAGCAACAGGAGGAGGAGGAGCAGGAGGAGGAGGAAAATAATATTAAATGCCATGTAGGCCAAACAAAATTCTCTATTGTGCACCTCAGTTTTGTTTCTTTTATCAACAGACTCTATGTTCTCCTAACCAGTGTTAGCAGTTCCAATACTCCCATTCTCTAGGCATCCAGACCTCTCCCAGTTGCATATATCCCCACAATATGTTTGGGGTTCCTACTACTGTTGAAAAAGGAGAGTCAAAGATGGGATAGCCCAAAGTTCTGAATGCTCTCCAACATTTGAGGGGCCACCAGCAGCTTTATGCACAGACTGAAATGTGAAATGGTTATAAGGCATGGAACCAGGTGCTCACCCAATCTTGTGGGGCACTCTACACATACATCATATTACATGGCAGCCAACTGGAAAGTATATTTAATCTGTTAAACTCAGAGAAGGTGTGGAAGAATGTGAAGGAAAGGAGGGAGAAACAGAGTGGGAAGAAAAAGGGAAGGGATGAATAAAAACATGAATTAGGAGCTAGAAAATCAGTTTTTATTTTAAAGTTTGCTACTCATTAGGGATAGTGGGACTTCGGGTGATTTATTAACCACTTCCCACTTCAAATTTCTTCTAAAATGAGAATGATTTTTTTGAAGTAAATAAATTAGATAGATACAGGATGGAGAAAGACACATTAAGAAATAAACTTGTTGGAGAGAGGTTTAGTGTTAATTATGTACTAAAAATGAAAACAGTGTAGGGCAGTGTCTGTGGATCAAAGGAGCAGAGTGCTGGCCCCATATACTGGAGGCGGCAGGTTCAAACCCAGCCCCAGCCAAAAATTTCAAAAAAAAAAAAAAATACAGTGCTAAGCCTGTATTCTTAACACTTTGTGAGGCTAAGGTGGGAGGAACACATGAGGCTCAGAGTTCAAGACAAGCCTAAGCAAAAGTAAGACCCCATCTCTACAAAAGTAAAAAACTTAGCCAGGTGTGGTGGTACACACCTGTATTCCCAGCTACTCAGAAGGCTAAGGCAGGAGTGTTGCTTGGGCCCAGGAGTTTGAGATTGCTATGAGCTAATGATGTCACTGCTCTGTAGCTCAGTCAACAGAGCAAGACCATATTCCCTAGAAAGAAAAAGTAGATTAGGTACAACATTGGTCTCACTTAGGGGGCTGAGATAGAATAGTTGTGAGAGAATTAAAATAAATAATATGTGATTCATGAAATTGCCTGCAACAGTGTTTGGCACAAAGTAGTCAAATAAATAGCAATGTTTAAAAATGTTACTATATATACCCGCCATACTGGTTAACAAATTTAAAGTCTGATAATATTGTGGTAGAGAAAAAATAAAACCCTGGAACACATAAATTAAAAATCAGATAACCACTTTGGAAAACAATTTAGCCATATCTATCAAGGTGATGAAGTATTTACTTTATAACCCATCAAGTTCATTTTGGGGTACATATCCTAAAGAAACTGTGAAGTAGTGCTGCATGTAACAGCAAACTGGAAACCAGTCAAACAACCTAGGAGGACACGTTCATATAATAGAAAGCTCTATAGCAGTGAAAATAGATGAACTACAATTACACTCATCAATACTGATAAATCTGAGGAGTACTATATTTAGGAAAAAAACAAATTGCAGAAGAATAAACATAGTATTATTTGATTTACATAAAGTTAAAGATCATGCAAAACTACATCATTAGGGTTTTCAAGGTAAACCTATAAAGAAAAGTAAGGAAACAAAAAATATAAGATTCAAGATTGAGTTTAAGGAGAGGAAAGGGGATGGAATGGAGAATATTGACATCTTCAAGCTATTCTTTCTGTCTATTCAATATATAATATCAAAAGAACTGAAAAAAGTGAATATATTAACTATAGGGAATATTCTTCCTATATTACTCAGGAGTATAATTTCTTTTTGTTTTTCTCAGATATTTATAGGTTTTCCCCACAAATTTTCAGGTGATTTTCACAAATTTGTAATTGTCACAATGAATTTCCACATTTTTTACAGGATTTCAGAAAATCACATCACTCCATTAACTTATGTTACTTTAGTCACCTCTATAATGCAAGATCGTTTAAATTTTCCAAATAGAGGTACAAGCATTGGACTACTTTTCTTACTTGTTCAAATTATTTTACATATTTATGGGACATATGTGAGTATTTGTTACATGCATAAAATGTAAAACGATCAGTTCAGGGTTGGGGTATCCATCTACCAACTACTCTGAATTGATACTTGAGTATTTATCATTTCTATGTGTTGCTAACATTTCAAATCTTCTCTTCTAGCTACTTTGAAATATATAGCACATTGTTGCTAACTATAATCACTCTAATCTGCTATCAAATATTTACTCTATCTAAACTGCTTATTTGTCCCCACTAACTCTATATTTGTCCCCACTAACCAACCATAAGAGTAATTTTCTTTCTTTCCTCCCTCCCTTCCTCTGTTCCTTCCTTCCTTTTTTTTTCTTTTTGTTTGTTGAGTCCTGCTCTTGTCACCTTGGCTAGAGTGCAGTGGTGTCATCATAATTCACTGCAACTTTAAACTCCTGGGCTCAAATAATCCTCCTGCTTCTGCCTCCCGAGTAGTTGGGACTACAGGTATGCATTTCCAAGCCCCAATAAGCTTTATATTTTTGTAGTGATGGAGTCTCACTCTTGTTCAGGCTGGTCTGGAACTCCTGAGCTTCAGCAATCCTTCTACCTCAGCCTCCCAGAGTGCTAGGATTACAGGCATAAGCCACAATCCCCAGCCAGAAGAGTAATTTTTTAAATGACCTTTATGTCCAATTTGGGTAACTACATTGAAAAAAGATTTTATTTTATTAAGTGATAGCTGTGTACGTTAATGCAATCA
>NW_003852567.1:929456-937695 GCF_000181295.1 Otolemur garnettii
CCTTCATGTTTACATGGATGGAGCTGGAAAATGTTCTTCTTAGCAAAGTATCTCAAGAATGGAAGAAAAAGTATCCAATGTACACAGCCCTATTATGAAACTAATTTATAGCTTTCATATGAAAAGATTTTATTTTGAGATAATTTTAAACTTATAGAAGAGTTGCAAAAATAGATAATTTCCATATACCCTTAACCCACTTTATGTTAGCATCTTATATAACTGTAGAATAATTAAAAAACTAAGAAATTGACCTTGGTATAATGCTGTTAACTGAAGTATAGAATTTATTTATACTAATATCCTATCCTTTTCCCTATTATCTTTCTTTGTTGTTTTAGCACCCAATCTAGGATCTCACATTGCATTTAATTATATCTCCTTAGTCTCCTCCAACCCATGACTGTTCCTTATTCTCTCCTTGTTTTTATGGCCTTGACACTTTTGAAGGGTACCAGCCAGTTGTTTTGTACAATGAGCCTCCACTTACGTTTGTCTTATGTGCCCTCCTCAGAGCACAACATCAGGAGATATGTACTATTGACATGTATTCCTTGTGATGTGAACCTGGATCAGTAATAGTCAGGTTTAAAGAACAAAAAGTCACTTTTTGCACTAATCAGTCCATTTAGTCAATGTAATAGTTATATTCATATACGGAAGTATTTATGACAAACTAGTAACAGTAGAGTAGTAATTGGGAGGTAGGACACTAAGAGTAGAAGGGAGAGATTTTTCACTCTGTACCTTTTTGGACTATGTAGGGTTTGTAAAACTTTGTACATGAAATATTTTTTCAAACGATATTATCTTTTAAAGTTGGATCTATCAGGTGTAGAACACAAATGTCTTAACACTGTAATTGGGTAAATGAGGTGACGGCTATGTTAATTAGTAGGATGTAAGCACTCCAATTTATACAAATAATCAACACATTGAATCCCATAATGGCATAAATGTATTCATGATCTATGTACAAATGACTTAATTAAAAAACCCCAAAAATAAAGATACTGAATTTTATCAATATTTATCATATCTTTCAGCATTTCTTGGTACTGAGCTGTTTCTCCATTGTTCCCTAAGAAGCTAGTTAACTTAAGGCTCCTAAACTCTGTCCACAGATCATAGAGAACTGGCCCCAGATACTTTCTATCATAATCCATGACCACTTCAGAATTTACTATACTCCTTCTTCCACCTCTTTCTCCACTCATCACCTGGGAGTCCCACTTGACTTTTTATCCATTTAGTAGATTCTCTTGTTTTGCTGTCATCAGATTGCTGCTTGTAGTAACCAACTACAGAGCTATATAAAATATGAAGCTGCAATTTCCTGTAAACAACAGTCAATTCAAAGATCATGTACTAGTCTCTTTGGAGGAACGGGGTCAACAGAAGATATATGTGCATGTGTGTGTGTGTGTGTGTGTGTGTGTGTGTTGTTCTATCTGGGTCTACTTTAAGAGTCAGCACACACAGTTGTGAAGAATGGCAAATCCAACACTTGAAGGGAAGGCTGGGAGTCTAGAAACTCAGGTAGGATTTTTATATTTGAGTTTCTTGAGATAGGATTCCTTCTTCTTTGGGAAACCTCAGTTTTTGCTCTTACGACCTTCAACTGACCAGAGGCGGCCCACCCTCATTATAAAGGGTAACCTCCTTTACTTAAAGTCAGCTGAGTGTAGATGTCAACCACACCTTCATAAAAAACCCTTCTATTAGTGTTTGAATAAACAACCAGATATTATTAGCCTAGAAGCTGATATGTAAGATTCACAGATCATGATGTAATAGAAAGAGGTCCTTTACTAGTACTCAGAATGAGAACCCAATTTTCTCTTCCCCACCTCGGCTTTTTTGTGTGTGGTCTTCAATTATTTTCATCAGTGTTTTCTAGTCCTCCTTCTAGAGGTCTTTCACTTCTTAAGTTAAATTTAATCCTAGGTATTGTTTTGTAGCTACCATGAATAAGATTGCTTTCTTGACTTCTCCTCCTTCTTTCTTTATACGGCTATGTTGCCCAAACTGGCTCAAAATCCTGGGCTCAAGTAGTCCTCCCACTTTGACCTCCCAAAATACTAGGATTACAGGCATGTACCACCATACCTGGTCTTTTTGTCTTTCTTTTTCAGATTTATCACTGCTAATATATATAAATGCTATTGATTTTCATATGTTGATTGGTATTCTGAAACTTTATTGAATTTGTTTTCAAGTTCTAAGACATTTTTTTGGTGCTGTGTTTAGGTTTTTCTAAATATATAATAAGATCACGTCATCTGCTAATAAAAATAATTTGACTTCTTCCTTTCCAAATTGGATTTCTTTGATTTCTTTCTCTTGCCTAATTGCTCTGGCTACGACTTCTAGTACTATGTTTAATAGAAGTGGTGAAAGTTGGTATCATTTTGTTCCAGATCTTAGAGGAAAGGCTTTCAGTTTTTCACTGTTGAGGTATATCCCTTTTACATCCAATTTATTAAGAGTTTTTATTGTGAAGGGATGTTGAATTTTATCAAATACTTTTTTCAGCATCTATTGAAATGATCATGATTTTTGTTCTTGATTTTATTGATGTAATGTATATCACTTTTGCTGATCTGCATATGTTGAATCATCATTGCATCCCTGGTATGAATTCCACTTGATTATGGTAAGTGATTATCTGCATGTGTTGTTAAATTTGGTTTGCTAGTAGCTGTGTACATTAATGCAGTTATGGGGTACAGTGTGCTGGTTTTATATACAATTTGAAATATTTTCATCAAACTGGTTAACATAGCCTTCATGGCATTTTCTTAGTTATTGTGTTAAGACATTTATATTCTACATTTAGTAAGTTTCACATGTACCCTTGTAAGATAAACCACAGGTGTGGTCCCAGCAATCACCCTCTCTCTACCCATCCTCCCTCCTCCCCTCCCTCTCCTCTTTCCCCATATTCTTGGGTTATATTTGGGTTATAGCTTTCATACGTTCCTTTTGGAAAGATGTTTGGAGAACACTTAAGAGAACTAAAAATAGACCTGCCATTTGATCCTACAATTCCTCTACTAGATACATATCCAAAAGACCAAAAATCACACTACAACAAAGATATTTGTTTTTTTTTTTTTTTTTTTTTTTGAGACAGAGCCTCAAGCTGTCCCCCTGGGTAGAGTGCTGTGGCATTACAGCTCACAGCAACCTCCAACTCCTGGGCTCAAGCGAGTCTCCTGCCTCCGCCTCCCAAGTAGCTGGGACCACAGGCGCCCGCCACAACGCCCGGCTATTTTTTGGTTGCAGCCGTCATTGTTGTTTGGCGGGTCCAGGCTGGGGATTCGAACCTGCCACCTTAGGTGTACATGGCTGGCGCCTTAGCCGGTTGAGCTATAGGCGCTGAGCCAACAAAGATATTTGTACCAGAATGTTCATTGCAGCCCAATTCATAATTCCTAAATCATGGAAGAAGCCCAAGTGCCCATTGATCAACAAATGGATCAATAAATTGTGGTTTGCTAGTATTTTGTTGAGGATTTTTGCATCTATGTTCATTAGGGATATTGGCCTGTAGTTTTCTTTTTTGTTGTCCTTGTCTGGTTTTGGTACCAAGGTAATGCTGGTTTTGTAAAATGAAATTTGGAAGTATTTCCTCCTCTTTAATTTTTAAAAATTGTTTGAGAATCGGGATTAGTTAGAATTCACAGTGATTCCATCAAGTCCTGGGCTCTTCTTTGATAGAGACTTTTTATTACTGCTTTAATTTTGTTACACATTATTAGTCCATTCATGTTTTCTATGTCTTTATGGTTCAATCTTGTATAGATCCAGCTATTTTTCCATTTCTATGTCTTTATGGTTCAATCTTTTATGTATCTGGAATTTATTCATTTCTTGTAGGTTTTCCAATTTATTGATGTACAGTATTCATAGTGGTCTCTATCGATCCTTTATGTTTTTGTAGTATTGGTTGTATTGTTTCCTTTTTAATTTCCAATTTTATTTGGGGTTTCTCTCTCTTGCTCTCTTTTCTTTTTTTGGTCTAAGTTAGTCAATTTTGTTTAACTTCAAAAAACCAATTTTTGTTTCACTGATATTTTGCATGTTTTGGTGTCAATTTCTTTCTTTCTTTTTTTGAGACAGAGTCTCACTTTGTCACTCTTGGTAGAGTGTCATAGCTCATAGCAACCTCAAACTCTTGGTTTATGTGATTCCCTTGCCTCAGCCTCCCAAGTAGCTGGAACTACAGGTGCCCACCACAATGGCCAGTTATTTTTAGAGACAGGGTGGTCTTGCTCAGGCTGGTCTCAAACCTGTAAGCTCAGGCAATCCACCTGCCTTGGCCTCCCAGAGTGCTGGGATTATAGGTATGAGCCACCACACCCAGTCCCTGACCTCAATTTCATCTATTTATGCACTTAAAAATTTCTTTCCTTCTACTAATGTTAGATTTAGTTTGCTTTTCTTCTCTATTTTCTTGAGGTGCATGATTATTTTATTTACTTATTTATTTACTTTTTGCAGTTTTTGGCCAGGGCTGGGTTTGAACCTGCCACCTCCAACATATAGGGCCAGCACCCTACTCCTTTGAGCCACAGGCACCACTCTAGGTTGTTTATTTGAAGTCTATTTTTTTGGTATAGGAATTTATTGTTATAAACTTCCTTTTTAGTACCACTTTTGCTGTTTCTCACAGGTTCTGCTCTGTTATGTTTCCATTTTAATTTTTTTCAAGAAATTTTTAAATTTCCTTCTTAATCTATTGACCCACCCTTTGGTCATTCAAGAGCATGTTGCTTAATTTAAAAGTACTTGTATAGTTTCTAGTTTTTCTTATTATTGATTTCCAATTTTATTCCATTGTCAGAAGATATTTGATATGATTTTGACTTTTTTTGAATTTGTTAAGATCAGTTCATTGCCCAACATATGGTCTATCCTGGAGTATGTTCCACTTGTTGGTAAGAAAGTATGTATTATGCAGCAGTTGGATGAAATGTGTATAAAGGATGATGAGCATTTTTCATATGTCTGTGGCCGTGCGCCTGTCTTCTTCAGAGAAGTTTCTCTTCAAGTCCCTTGCCCACCCTGAGATGGGATCACTTGTTCTTTTCTTGCTAATACATTTGAGTTCTCTGTGGATTCTAGTTATTAAACCTTTGTTGGAGACATAACCTGCAAATATCTTCTCCCATTCTGAGGGCTGTCTGCTAACTTTACTTACTGTGTTCTTGGCTGTGCAGAAGCTTTTTAGTTTGATGGGGTCCCAGTAGTGTATTTTTGATGTTGCTTCAATTGCCTGAGGGGTCCTCCTCATAAAATATTCGCTCAGGCTGATTTCTTCAACAGTTTTCCCTACACTTTCTTCTAGTATTTTCATTGTTTCATGTCTTAAGTTGAAATCTAATTCAGTGAGAATCTATCTTAGTTAATGATGAAAGATGTGGGTCCAGTTTCAGTCTTTTATAGGTCACCAGCCAGTTCACCCAGCACCATTTGTTAAATAGGGAATCTTTTCTGCACTGAATGTTTTTAATTGGTTTGTCAAAGATCAAATAACAGTAAGTATCTGGGTTCATCTCTTGGTTCTCTATTCTGTTCCATACATCTACCTCTCTGTTTTTGTACCAGTGCCATGCTGTTTTGATCATCATTGATTTATAGTGTAGTCTGAGGTCTGGTAGCATGATTCCTCCTGCTTTATTTTTATTTCTGAGTAATGTCTTGGCTATTCAAAGTTTTTTCTGATTCCATATAAAATGAATTATTATTTTTTTGAGATCTTTAAAGTATGATCGTGGAGCTTTAACAGGGATTGCATTAAAATTGTATATTGCTTTGGGTAGTATGGACATTTTAACAATGTTGATTCTTCCCAGCCATGAACATGGTATGTTTTTCCATTTGTTAACATTTTCAGCTATTTCTTTTCTTAGAGTTTTATAGTTCTCTTTATAGAGATCTTTCATGTCTTTTGTTAGGTAAACTCCCAAATATTTCATCTTCTTTGGCAATACTAATATTTCATCTTCTTTGTCACTCTGTTGGTGAACAGAATAGAGTCCTTGACTGTTTTTTCAGCCTATTATTGGTATATATAAAGACTACCGATTTATGAGTGTTGATTTTGTAACCTGAGATGCTGCTGTATTCCTTGATTACTTCTAAGAGTTCTGCAGTAGAATCCCTGGTGTTTTCCAGATACACAATCATAACATCTGCGAAGAGTGAAAGTTTGATCTCTTCTCACCCTTGATTGCCTTTTCTTCCCTAATTGTGATGGATAAAATTATCAGAGAAATGCAAATCAAAACTACTTTGAGATATCATCTAACCCCAACAAGATTAGCCCATATCACAAAATCTCCAAACCAGAAATGTTGGTGTGGATGTGGAGAAAAGGGAACACTTCTACACTGCTGGTGGGAATGCAAACTAATTTGTCCCTTTTGGAAAGATGTTTGGATATCACTTAGAGAACTAAAAATAGACCTGCCATTCGATCCTATAATTCCTCTACTAGGTATATATCCAGAAGACCAAAAATCACATTATAACAAAGATATTTGTTATAATGAATGTTTATTGCAGCCAATTCATAATTGCTAAGTCATGGAAAAAGCCCAAGTGCCCATGGACCTACAAATGGATCAATAAATTGTGGTATATGTACACCATGGAATATTATGCAGCCTTAAAGAAAGATGGAGACTTTCATGTTTACATGGATGGAGCTGGAACATATTCTTCTGAGCAAAGTATCTCAAGAATGGAAGAAAATGTATCCAATATACTGATTCCTACTATGAAACTAATTTATAGCTTTCATATGAAAGCTATAACCCAATTATAACCCAAGAATATGGGGAAAGGGGAAAGGGAGGGGAGGGGAGGGGAAGGAGGAGGATGGGTGGAGGGAGGGTAATTGGTGGAACCACACCTACGGTGCATCTTACAGGGGTACACGTGAAACTTACTAAATGTAGAATATACATGTCTTAACACAATAACTAAGAAAATGCCATGAAGGCTATGTTAACCAGTTTGATGAAAATATTTCAAATTATATATAAAACCAGCACATTGTACCCCTTGACTGCATTAATGTACACAGTGATGATTTAATAAAAAAAAAAAAAAGAAAGAAATGTCTATAAATGTTTGTTGGGTCCATTTGGTCTAAGGTAAAGTTTAACTCCAGTGTTTATGTGTTGATTTTCTGTCTAGATAATCTCTCCCTTCTTCCAAGTAGGGTATTGGAGTCCTCTACTATTATTGTTTTGGAACCAATCTCTACTTTTAGATCTACTAATATTGGTTTTATATATTTGGGTGCTCTGGTGTTGGGTGCATAATATATTTAGTATCATTATATGTTTTTGCTAAATTGAACCCTTTATACTTATATAATGACCTGCTTTGTCTCATTTTATGCTTTTTGACTTAAAGTTTATTTTCACTGATAGCCACTCCTGCTCTGTTTTTAGTTTCTAGTAAAACTAGAATATCTTTTTCTATCCCATCACTTTCTATGTGCATCTTTATGGGTGAACTGAGTTTCTTGTAGGTAGCACATAGGCAGACCTTGCTTTTGAATCCATTCAACTAGTCTATGTCTTTTATTTATTTTTATTTTTTTAGAGACAGGGTCTCACTCTTTTGCCCAGGCTGGGGTACAGAGGCATGCTCATAGCCCACTGTAATCTTTAACTCCTGGGCTCAAGGGATCCTCTTGCTTCAGCCTCCTAAATAGTTGGGACTATAGGTATGTGTCACCATGCTTGGCTAACTTTTCTATTTTTAACAGAGACAGAATCTTGCTCTGTCACCTAAGCTGGAATGCAGTGGCATGATCATAGCTCACTACAACCTTGAACCCCTGGCCTCAAGCGATCCTCCCACCTTAGTCTCCCAAAGGGCTGAGATCACAGGCATGAACCATTATGCTTAGCCTCTACATCTTTTAGTTGGAGAACTAGTTTATATTAAATGTTATTACTAATAGGTGGTCTTACTACTATTTTGTGACTTGTTTTTCTAGTTGTTTCATAATGCTTCTTTTCTTACTGCCTTCCTTGTGGGTAATTGATTTTCTCTGATAGTATGTTTTAATTCATTGTTTTTTATTTTTAGTATGTCTATTATAGGTTTTTGCTTTGCGGTAACCAGGAGACTTACAAAAAAACATTCTATAGAGTAACAAGTTATTTAAAACTGATACTAACTTAACTGTGATTCTCTGTGTTTTATTGAAATT
>NW_003852567.1:937964-946315 GCF_000181295.1 Otolemur garnettii
AGCCTGTTTTATTGAAATTCAATGAGCTTCCTTAAAATGGCTTTCTTTCTTTTTCTTTTTTTTAGAGACAGAGTCTCACTTTGTCACCCTCAGTAGAGTGCCATGGCATCACAGCTCACAGCTTTTGGGTTTAGGCCATTCCCTTGTCTCAGCCTCCCGAGTACCTGGACTATAGGTGCCTGCCACAACACCTGGCTTTTTTCTGCTGTTGTTGTTGCAGTTTGGCTGGGGTCACCCTCGGGATATAGGGTCAGTGCCCTACTCACTGAGCCACAGGCACCTCCTGGTTATTTTTAATTCTTTTTTTTCCTTTTATTAGGTCATATATACATAAATCATGAATACATTTATGCCTTTGTGGGATCCAATGTATTGATTTTTTTTTACAAATTGGAATGCTTACCCCAACTAATTAACATAGCCTTCATGTCATTTAATCAATGTGTTAAGACATTTTTGTTCTATACCTGATAGATCTGGCTTATACCCTTATAATATGCTCCATAGGTGTGGTCCCACCATTTGCCCTCCTTCTCTCAAACCACCTCTCTCCACTCTCCTCCCTCTCCCCTTCCTTCCTTCATCCTGGGCTACAGTTGTGATTCATCTTTCACATGAAAGTATGAGGGATTATAAATTGGTTTCATAATAGTCCTGAGTACACTGGATATTTTTTTTCCATTCCTGAGATACTTTACTAAGAAGAATATTTTCCAGCTTCATCTATGTAAACATAAAAGAGGCAAAGCCTCCATCTTTTTTTAATGCTGCATAGTATTCCATGGTATACATATATCACGATTTGTTAATCCATTCATGGGATGATGAGCACTTGGGCTTCTTCCATGACTTGGCAATTATGAATTGAGCTGCAGTGAACAATCTGGTGCAAATATCTTTGTTGCAAAATGATTTTTGGTTTTTTGGATATATACCTAGTAGAGGAATTGCAGGATCAAATGGCAGGTCTACATTTAGATCACTGAGTGTTCCCCAAACTTCTTTCCAAAAGGAATATACTAGCTTGCATTCCTACCAGCAGTGCATAAGTGTTCCCTTTTCTCCACATCCACGCCAACATCTGTAGTTTTGGGATTTTGTGATGTGCGCTACTCTTACTGGAGTTAGATGATATCTCAAAGTGGTTTTGATTTGCATTTCTCTGATGAAAAGATGATGAGCATTTTTTCATGTGTCTATAGGCCATGTGCCTGTCTTCTTTGAAGAAGCTTCTGTTCAAATCTCTTGCCTACAAAGAAATGGGATCACTTGTTCTTTTCCTACTAATAAGTTTCAATTCTCTGTGGATTCTGGTTATTAGACCTTTGTTGGAAACATAACCTGCAAATGTTCTCTCCCATTCTGAGGGCTGTGCAGAAGCTTTTTGGTTTGATCAGATTCCAGTAATATATTCTTGGTATTGCTTTAATTGCCTGGGGGGTCCTCCTCATAAAGTATTCTCCCAGGCCAATTTTTTCAAGTGTTTCCCCTGCACTCTCTCCAAGGAATTTTAGAGTTTCATGTCTTAAGTTTAAGTATTTTATCCAGTAAGAGTCAATTTATATTAGTTTAATTCTTTATCAAAGAGATCACACATCTCCATCATTTCTGGTTTGGTTTCTGGCACTTTGTCCATTTGGTGAGGTCACATTTCCTTGAATATTCTTGGTATTTGTGGATATGCAATGATGTCTGTGCATTAAAGGATTAGGTATTTATTTTAGTTTTCACAGTCTTGCTTTGATTCTATCCTCCTTCAGAGGGCTTCCAGGGATTTTAAGCAGACTGACTATTGAGTTCCCTGAGCCAGTGACCACTGAAGCTGTCTAAGCACTAGAGAATGCTCTAAGTCCAGGCTTGCCATGAGTCTTGAGGTTGATGTAACTTTCCAACCCAAATGGACCTAAGGAAGATTCAAGGAAGGGCTATGTAGCAATGTAAGCCAGGGACCTGAGTATAGAAAATTGTCCTAGTAGCCCAGATGGGTGTGCCCCCTTAGCAGATCTCTGCATAGGTGGGATGGATCTCTAATTGTAGCAAGTTAGGCTGGAGTTGAGACTGGGCCCCTTTGGAATTTACTGTGAGAAGAAGGTTTGTGGGCCTGTCTTGTTGGCTCAAACAGGTGTATGTCACCCATCAAGTCCCTGCATAAGCAGAATAGTGCTTCTATTGCAATAGGAGGGACCAGGCCTGAGACTTGTCCCCCTTAGGAGCTGCTGTGGGAAAGAAGCTGGATAGCCCAGTATTATTGGCTCAGAAGGCATACATCTCTTAGGAAAACCCTGCACAGACAGAATTTCCCTAACTGCAGCTGGAGGGGCTGGAGCTGAGACTGGGCCCCCTCAGGATCTTCTATGGGACAGAAGCTAGAGTGCCCAGTCTCATTAGCAGAGAGGAGCATGCATCTCCCAGCAATCTCCTGTACAAATGAGATAGTTCCCAGGCTGCACCTGGAGGGGCTGGATCTTGGGCTTGGGCCCCCTTGGGATCTACTGTGGAGCAGAGGGTGGTAAGCCTATCAGGGAGGCTCAAACTCCCAGGCTACAAGATATGAGTGAATCTCCCTCTGGATCCTGTGCCAGCATTTCTGAGATGTGACCTCAGCTAAGGAAAGCTGGAACAGTGCTATGGGGCTACTTTTAGGTTAATTGCTTAGAAAAGTATCAACAGGCCAACCCTTTCCACTAAGGGAGTAGTGTGTATAACTCCTTCCAAACCCTTTGACAGATGGTTTTGCTACAGTTTCAAGGCCAAATGGAGTTGTAACCAAAGCCTTTTAAGATCTGGGCTGTTTCTGGACTTGAGCTTGGAAGCAAGCTCAGTAGGGTGAGCCACCTGGGTGTCTCACTGCACTTTCAAAACAACCCTCCAAGTCTTGGGCTCTATTGAGGCTTCATAAGCTACTACCCGAATCCTGAGGCTCCTGCAGAAAGACTTTTGACTATGGATCTATGGATGGGTTTAGAATTCTTATTGTGGAAGAATATGAGCAGGTTACCTACTATATTGCCATCTTGGTAACCCATGCTTGCTTTTCTTATTCCCCATCATTCTTCTAATATAGCAATGTATATCACTAACCAGCTAGCTCAGGCACAAGTGCTTCTTCTATGCTATTGGATCTTCTTGCCTAGTAGCGGCTTTCCTTTTAAGGTGACTGATTCATCCAGTTTGCCTGGAACTTTCTCAGTTTTAGCACTCGGTCCCTCAGTCCTGGAAAAACAGGGACATTGGTCATCCTACTTGCTCTGTTCATCATCTCTTACTTCCTTTGAAAATCCACTTTTCTGATTTGTATCTATTGAACCCTTCCCCTTTCATTAACTTTCAACATGAATCCTTTAGTCAGGTTAGTCATCTCACTGCCTTTTTCAAATATCCTTGTCTTGGCAAGTTCCCTTGCAGAGTAGGTCCTTTCTCTTCCTTTCTACAGCGTAGAAATATTCAACCTTAGGCTACCTCTGATTTCTCCTCCTACACTCACACAGAATATTGAGATTGGGAAAAAACCCCAGAACTGTAACAATGAAACACTGACAGCATTTATTATATTATTTCAGTAGGCTTTAATTTTCTGATTTCCTTTATTCTATCCATAAATTCTTATATGCCTTTAGTGTTTTCAGTTAACACTATATATACTAGGTACCAAAAGGGAAGTAAAAATGAAATGTATACATTTCATGAACAAGTTTACAGAATAGAAAGGCAGAGAAGCAGAATTTCAATCTGTTGAGTGGAGTAGGGAGAACATTCCAGAACATGGAACTAAGACAGAGAGATTTTTTTGACTATAGCATTTGAAGAAGGCAAGGAGATGACTAGCCTGGTTGGAGGTGAGGATCCATGTTGGGAAGGAGTGAGAAAAGAGCCAGATTATGAAAAACATGGAATGTAAGCCTGAAGTATTTCACTTATTTTCCAATAAAAAATTAGAAATCACTGAAGATCTTTCAATAGGCTAACAGTAGTCTCAAAATAGTTTTCAAGATTAACTAGAGATTTTTCAGAATGAAAGTACTGAAGGTCAAGAGACTTCCCAAGGGAAAGGGAGTCTGTTAAGAGGTTATTGCAATAATTCATGACACAATGAGCTCTCTATATGTATGGTAATGTTCTGAGAACAAGTGGAGAATTTATTCGTATATCCATTCAACAGATGAAGGTGTTAGGCACTATACCAAATATTATGATAGAAATGCAGGAGAATCAGAAAAAGTTCCCAGCTACAATAGAGGTTATATTTGAATCCAGACAATAGCCAATAAATACATTTGTCTATTTATTGTGTATAGTGATAAGTGCTTTGAAGAACATATGAGCTGGACACAATGGTTCATAGTTGTAATACTATACACTATTGTGTATAGTTATAAGTGCTTTGAAGAATATATGAGCTGGGCACAATGGTTCATAGTTGTAATCCTAGCACTTTGGGAAGCTGAGGTGGGAAGCTCACTTGAGCACTAGAGTTTGAGACTAGCCCAAGCAACATGGGTGAGACCCAGTCTCTAAAAAAATTCTTAAAAATTATCTGGGCATGCACCTGTCATCCTACCTTCTTGGGAGGCTGAGGTGGGAGGATAGCTTGAGCCCAGAAGTCTGAGACTGCAGTAAGCTATGATGACATCACTGCATTCCAGCCTGGGCAACAGAGTAAGACCCCTATCTAAAAAAAATATAAAACAGAGTAATGGTTTAGAGAGTGATTGTAGTAGTGAGAGGGTGATTAGGGGTATTTTGATGAGACCTGAATGAGAAGGGCACAACTCTTCTGAGATATGGATGAACAGCATTTCATGCTAAAGAGTAGCAAATGCAAAAGCTCTGATACAAAAATTAATTTCTTGTGTTGGAAGAGGGATAGTAAATGCAAAAGTCCTAATGCAGGAATGCATTTGATGTTTTATAAGAAAAAAGGAGGGGGCACTATGGATAAAGGCTAGTAAGTAAAACAGTAATAAGATACATTGTCAGAGAGACTGGATTGGGGCAGATACAGAAAATATAGTTCATTACAGGCCATTGTAATAACTTATCTTTTATTCTGGGTGAGATACAAAGTCATTAGAAGGTTTTAAGCAAAGATGTCATATAATCTGACTTACATCAATCATCTTGGCTACTGTGCTGAGAATAAGGGGTAGTCCAGAAGCATGGAGGACAGTTGATGTTTGTTGCAATAATTCAAGAAGCAACAATGACAATAGTTTGGACCAGGGTGGGAGTGGCAGAGGTGGTGAGAAGTAGTCAAAGATTCTAAATAGATTCTAAAGGTAAAGTCATCAATAGCATTTGCTAATGGATTGAAAATAGTGTGTGAAAAAAACTGTGTGAGAGAAATGAATAGTCAAAAGTGACACCAAATTTTTTGGCATTTACTGAGATGGAAGAAGGAGGTCTGGGGTAGTGAAAATCAGGAATTAGGTTTTGCAGGTGTTAGTTTATTTTTTTTATTTTTTAGCATGGATATAGTTTATTTTTATTTTCTTTTTTTATTAAATGATAGCTGTGTACATTAATGCAAACATGGGGTACAGTGTAGTGTTTTCACATACAATTTGAAATATTTTCAACATAGACTTGGTGTCATTTACTGCAGGTGTTAGTTTAAACTGCCTTTAAAACACAGATAGTTTAATCTCTTCTGACCCTATATGGATGCCACCATATAGGGTGGCCTATATCAACCCACCTTGATTGCCTTTTCTTCCCTAATTAGGATGGCTAAAACTTCCATTACAATCTTAAAGAGCAATGGAGACAATGGGCAACCTTACCTGGCTCCTGATCTAACTGGGAATTATTTCAATTTAAGTCCATTCAATACAATATTGGCTGTGGGTTTGCTGCAGATGGCCTCTATCAGTTTAAGAAATGACCCTTCTATACCAATTTTCTTAAGTGTTCTGATCATGAAGGGATGGTTTATTCTACAAGGGTACAAGTGAATCTTTCTAAAAGTGGAATATAAACATCTTAACACAATAGCTAAGAAAATGACATGAAGGCTATGTTAACAAGTTTGATGAAAATATTTCAAATTGTCTATGAAAACACCAAACTGTACCCCATGATTGCATTAATGTACACAGCTATCATTATATAAAAGAAAAAAATATAGACAGTTGGAGGTACCAATTTAGAGTTCTGGAGAGTTCAGCTTGAAGACAGGGAGTCAAACAGTATTTAGAGTTGATGAGATCAGCTAGGGAAAAAGAGAAGAGAATAGGTACAGAGCTCTGAGCTATTCCAGGTCAGAGGACTTGAAGAAGGGAAAGGGGAAGCTGCTGAGGATAGGTCATGTAAGGTAAAGACAGAGAGCATGGATTTAATAAGATAAAGGCCACTAGTGGCCTTGATAAAGCTGATTACAGTGCACTGAAAAGAGAAATTGGAGGCAGAATAAGTTATAATTTTTTTTTTAATTGAGAAAACTGATGCATCAAGGACATATATCTGGATAACCTTAAGGGATACTTGAGTAATATATTGATGCCATATCCCCAAGGGCATTAGCATATTTCTGATCAATAAGGCTCTACAAGTTTACTATGTTTCTCAGAAAAATTTATATCCAAGATGTTTTTATTTGAGTAAGTTAAAGTGTACATTTATATATGAGAGCACAACTTCTAGCTGGCAAGGTGCAGTTCAAAGTCTTTAAATGACCTCTTTCATTTAAAGATGATGAAACGATGTAGACCTGGACTTGATACAAAACTCCCAATAGAAGCCAAAATTATGAGAGAACCACTTGAAAGTACAGGTGGCCCCTGAGTTACTTACATCCAACTTGCACTTATGAATGCAGGCTATTACAGTCAGTCCCCGAGTTACAAACATCTGACTGACATCTGACTTGCACTTACAAATGAAGGTTTTTACAGGTAATAGATAAATGTACCTGTTCTAACTTACATACAAATTCAACTTAAGAACAAATCTGCAGAACCTATCTTGTTCGTAAGTTGGGGCTGCCTATATTTTTCCTTCTTATCTCAGTCTTTATTCCTGTGGTTACTCCATAGTTCATTAAGATACTCTGCTTCTCTTCCTTATTTTTATGACAATGCATTTTCCTATGTTTTCCCCTACTACCTTTATGACTGTTTTGCAGGATGATGCAGTAGGGTCAGGCTGATCTAAATTTTAAAACTAGAGCCAACATTTATCAAATGTATGACTTTGGGTACTGAGATAATCATTCTGAATTTCAGTCTCCTCATATCTAACATGAAGATAATTACTTTATACCTTGGTTGCAAGGATTATATAAGATAAAGTGTTATTAAGCATTTTCTTTTTTTTCAAACTTTATTCAAATTTATATGAGGGTATAATATTTAGGTTACATTGTTCTCACTTCCAGGGCAAAGTTCTATTTGTAGAAGAGCCCCTCACCCAGGGCGTGTGTTATATACCCTCACAACGTACACATTAGGTGAGATCCCACCTCGTACCCTCCCCTCCTCTGCCATAGGTTCGCCTCCCGCCCCCAACCCTTGAACTGGACTATAATAGTGTTTATTGTTTTTAGGAACACATAATTGTTTACATATTGATTTCATGTTAGTATGGAGTACACTGGATATTCATCTTTTCATTCTTGCAATATTTTACTAAGAAGAATGTATTTCAACTCCATCCACGTAAATGTAAAAGATGTAAAGTCTCCATCTTCTTTAATGGCTGCATACTATTCCATGGTGTACATATACCACAGTTTGTTAATCCATTCATGGATTGATGGGCACATAGATTGCTTCCACGACTTGGCCATTATGAATTGAGCTACAATAAACATTTGAGTGCAAATGTCTTTGTGGTAAAATGATTTATGTTCTTCTGGGTAGATACCCAGTAATGGGATTGCAGGGTC
Source organism: Otolemur garnettii (assembly GCF_000181295.1). Lineage (NCBI taxonomy): Eukaryota > Metazoa > Chordata > Mammalia > Primates > Galagidae > Otolemur > Otolemur garnettii. Next base: position 945,847 of record NW_003852567.1, read on the forward strand.
AAATGGAAGGTCTACATTTAGATCTTGGAGGATTCTCCATGCTTCTCTCCAAAAGAGCTGTATTAGTTTGCAATCCCACTAGCAGTGTAGAAGTGTTCCCATCTCTCCACATCCATGCCAGCATCTGGTGTTTTGGAACTTTGAGATATGGGCTAATCTTGCTGGGGTTAGGTGATATCTTAGAGTGGTTTTGATCTGCATTTCTGTAATGCTCAATGAGAATTTTTTCATGTGTTTGTTGGCCATTCACCTGTCATCCTCAGAGAAATTTCTGTTCAAATCACTTGCCCACTTATAGAGAAGGTTGTTTGCACTTTTCTTATTGTTTAGTTTACGTTCTCTGTTATCAGGCCTTGGTCAGATTCATAACATGCAAAAATCTTCTCCCACTCTGAGGGCTGTATGTTTGCTTTGTGTGAAGTCCTAGTTATTTATTTTTGGTGTGGCTGCAATTACTTGGGGGGGGGTT
>NW_003852567.1:946634-947948 GCF_000181295.1 Otolemur garnettii
GCCTTAGCTGGTTGAGCTATAGGCGCCGAGCCTCATGTCTTAGATTTCAATCTTTTATCCAACAAGAATCAACTGTTATCAATGGTGAGAGGTGTGGGTCCAGTTTCAGTCTTCTGCATGTGTATAACCAGTTCTGGGAGAACTTGTTAAATAAGGATTCTTTCCCCCATTGCATGTTTTTGTAAGGCTTATCAAAGATTAAATGACCATATATAGCTGGGTTCATTTCTCTATTCTCTATCCTATTCCACAGGTCTGTATCTCTATTTTTGCGCCAGTACCATGCTGTTTTGATCACTTCAGTCTTGTAATATAATCTGACATCTGGCGACATGGTGCCTCCAGAATTGTTTTTATTTCTAAGAACTGTATTTGCTATTCAGGGTTTTTTTCTGGTTCCATATGAATTGAAGTACTGTTTCTTCAAGATCTTTAAAGTATGACATTGGTGCTTTAATGGGAATTGCATTAAATCTATAGATTGCTTTGGGTAGTATGGACATTTTAATGATGTTGATCCTTCCCAGCATTGAGCATGGTATGTTCTTCCATTTGCTGACATCTTCTGCTATTTCCTGTTTCAAAGTTTCTTTTCTTATTTTTTAATTTTTAAAAATTAAATCATAAACACATAGATCATGTATATATTACTGCATTTATGTGGTACAATGTGCTGATTTCATATAGAATTAGGAATGCTTACATCACTCTGGTTAATATATACCTCATCTCATTTACTTAATTATTGTGTTAAGACAATTATACTCTATACTAATAGATTCGACAAGTACCCTTGCATTATGCACCATAGGTGTGATTTCACCATTCACTCTCCCTCGATCTGATTTACCCCCTCTCCTCCCATCCCCATTCTCCTTCTTGGGCCATAGTTATGATCTATTCTTCATATGAAAGTGTGAGTAATTGTAAATTGGTTTCATAATAGAACTGAGTGCATTAGATATTTTTTCTTCCATTCTTGAGATACTTTACTAAGTAGGATATGTTACAGTTCCATCCATGTAAACATAAAAGAGGTAAAGTCTCCATCTTTTTAAAGGCTGCATAGTATTCCAAGGTATACATATACCACAGTTCTCTTTATAGAGATCTTTCACTTCTTTTGTTATAGTCCCAGGTTATTTCATCTTCTTTGGTGCTGTTGTAAAAGGAATGGCATCTTTATTTATTTATTTTTTTTTTTGAGACAGAGCCTCAAGCTATTCCCCTGGGTAGAGTGCCATGGCATCACAGCTCACAGCAACCTCCAACTCCTGGGCTCAAGCGAGTCTCCTGCCTCAGCCTCCCACGTAG
>NW_003852567.1:948024-956422 GCF_000181295.1 Otolemur garnettii
GAACCCGCCACCTTAGGTGTATGTGGCTGGCACCTTAACCGCTTGAGCCACAGGCGCTGAGCCAGGAATGGCATCTTTAATCTTGTTCTCAGCTTGACAATTGTTGGCATATACGAAGGATACTGATTTGTGGATATCGATTTTATAACCTGAGACGCTGCTATGTTCCTTGATCACTTCTAAGAGCTTTGTAGTTAAGTCCCTGGGGTTTTCCAGGTATAAGATCATATCATCTGTGAAGAAGGAGAGTTTGACCTCCTCTGCCCCCATTTGGACTCCTTTGATCTCCTTCTGTTGCCTGATTTCGATGGCTAGGACTTCCAACACTAAATAGCAATGGTGACAGTATGCACCCTTGTCTAATTCCAGATTTGGGTGGGAATGCTTTCAGTTTAACACCATTCAATATGATATTGGCTATGGGTATGCTGTAATTAGCCTCTAAAAGCTTAAGGAATGTTCCTTCTAAGCCTATTTTCTTGAGTGTTTTTATTATGAAAGGATGCTGGATACTGTCAAAAGCCATTTCTGCATTAATTGAAAGACTCATATGGTCTTTGTTTTTTATTCTATTTATGTTGTGTACTATATTTATAGATTTTCATATGCTGAACATCAAGCATTTTCTATAGTGATTTCCACATAACAGGTGTTCTTACTCAAAGCATTGTGCTTATCCTTATTCTCTTTCTCTGTGTATGTTTTCCCTGAGTGATAATCCCATGTCCTTCCTTCTCATCTCTAGCCTTGACTTGTAAAACTGTTTATCTAGTTCCAAACTCATGCTATTGGAAATTTCCTGTTAGATGCTCACTAGCATTTCAAAATAAACATGTTCTAAAATGACATTCCTCCCCTTTCTTGATCTTACATATACTTCTCTGCCTTACTATTCTGTAACTTGTTCATGAAATCCAAGAGTCACCTTTAGTTTTTCCTCTGATTAGTTCTTCCTGCCAAGCCTGATATAATCCAATTCTCTTGAAATTCTTGCCTCCTTTCTGTTCTGTTTTTTTGTTTTGTTTTGAGATAGAGTCTCACTATGTCACCCTCAGTAGAGTGCTGTAGAGTCACAGCTCACAGCAACCTCAAACTCTTGGGCTTAAGCAATTCTCTTGCCTCAGCCTCCCAAGTAGCTGGGACTACAAGTTATTTTTTTGTTGTAGTTGTCTTTTGTTGTTTAGCAGGTCCCTGAATGAGCCTGTAGAACCTGCGGAACCTCCCAGCCCTGGTTATGTGGCTGGCGCCCTAACCACTGAACTATGAGTGCCAAGCCCTCCTTTCTGTTCTCACCAATATCATCTCAGACTTTTTTTTTCTTTTGGAGACAAGAGTCTCACTCTGTCACCACTGAAGAGTGCAGTGGCATCATCATAGCCCACGGCAACCTCCTACTCCTGGAGGTTTCAAATGCTCCTCCTGCCTCAGCCTCCCACAGAGCTAAGATTATAGGCATGAGCCACTGAGCCTGGCATCTCATTTCATCCTGGATTTAATATCTTGTTATCTGTTTTCACCTTTTGTAATCTATCCACTGTTGCCCTAAATAGAACACTGATAGTGTCTTATTGCCCAGCTCAAAATCCTTCCACAGCTTCCCATGGGTTACTCAATGAAGTCCACATATCATCAGCCACACATTTGAGATGCTCTGATTTGAACCCAAACTACTCTTGTGTTTTTTCCACTATTTACCTTTCTTCAAACTGACCTATATACAATTTCCTATATAGGGCTCAAATTTTCCAGTATCCATGCCACTGTTCATGTTGTTTCTTCCATGGATAATGCCCTTCTCTAACTAAGTCAAAATCCTTCATAAGCTGTCTTACAAAGGCCAGCTCAAACTACATAATGTTCCCAGTAATGTTTCTCTGCTTCTCTGATGCAGAAATAATTCCTACCCCCCTCCTAATTCCCATAGTACTTTGTTAATATTATTTTCCTAAAACTTAACTGTTTTTCTTCCTTGTGTTATAATTATTTTTTGAATTTTATCTCCTCTATTATATCAGTAAGTGGGACCATGTCTAATTCATTTCTGTATCTTATAAAACCCTAGCACAAGGCCTGGCTTCTAGGAAGGAGATTGGCAAAAAGTACAAAGCTAAACAAAGAATGAAGACCAATGATAGGTATATTTATTAAGAATAAAAGCCTAAGGAAACCCTTTCTGAAAAATACTTATTACAAAATGTCTCTTGCTAATAACTTCATCAAGACAATTGTAAAGCATACAAACACTGGTTATGTTTAAAATTAGCTCTGGGATCTTTATCTGTCTCAGCTGAAATCAATCCAAAAGCACATTTCCACCTCAGCTACCTTGCTTCATTAGAGACAAATGTAGCCATAAAAGGAGGAGCTGCTATGACTAATGTATTCCAAAATCCTAAACTGTGAGGAAATTTCTAGGCCCCATATGTCACTTCTCTGATGGTGGTCTATGTTCTACTATTCTGCTTTATAGCAGAAAGCAAAACATTTCTAATGTTATTAGACCAACAAATCATGGGGGCTTAAGTCATTCTAGTATGAGGCTCCTTATCCCCATATGTTCCCAGGAAACTCTGGCTTTGATACCAAACTGGGAACATCCCTGGATCACAGTGCTAACTGCAGTTGTCAAGTGGTTTATCTCATCCATATGGAGTTTTAATGGGTCTAAGGAGAGTTGCAGAGGAATACACTGAGTGTTCCTAAAGTAAACTAAGTCTCCAAGTAAAAAGAATCACTTTCAAAATTGCCTTCCACTCCCAAAAAGAATGTCTGGGCTGGGAAGCCATCCTGGATCTTGGAAGGCCTCTTATGGCTGTTCCAATCTTGGATACTGCAGAATTTCAAAATTGGAAGGGCACTGAAAGATATCCAGTCCATCCTTCCACCTAAAGTTATTATTCCTTATGTTGAGCAGTCCTGGTGGCCTTGCTTAAATATTTCCAGTGAAGAAGAAATCACTGTCTCTCTCAAGACAGCAGTTCCATTTTCAGGCAGCTCTGTAAAATCTTTTATTCATACAATTTGTCTTAACTGCTGTAACTCCTGGTGCCAGCAAGGGTCAACAGTAGGGCTTGTCAAGTGGTCATCACTGAGATGAACAAGTACCAAGGCCGTGAATATCCTACTTTGGACAGTACCCTCCACCTATCATCACCTTCCATCATGTGATACTGTGGTCACTGGATTAGGTCCTATATCCCAGGTCCTTAATTCTAAAATATGGCTGATCCACTGATTTACTACATGGGCAGCATCCAAAATAAAATAAAACTAATGGTGCCGCGACTGTTACCAGTGCAATGTGGCAACTTCTCTGTGCTGGCCAGGATCATCAGTCAGCGCCATTTTTAAACCTCTCTATCTCCAGAGCCAGTGGCTGGAGAGGAAGAACCAGTGAGGTGACTCTCCACCCTCACTGCCTTGAGAAGCCAGGGCCTTTGGGAGCTGCTCAGTTCCCCCCCAGATTAGATCCTTTTCCCAAGATGAATTTGAACAGCCCTTCAAGTGGCCTGCTATAGACAGAAACCCACGGAAACCGGGTTTTTTATAACCAGAATCAAAAGGATACCCTCCTAGCATGGTTTAGCTGTGACTCTTGCCCTGATAAAGTTGCCAGGGAACAACTGGCCAAAGAAATTGCTGTTCTAGAACCTAAAATCCAGAACTGGTTTAAAAACTACAGAATGAAGCAACAGAGACAATTAAAGTCAGAACGTTCCTCAGGAAAAGAGGAAACCCAGAAGCACGACCACCCTCAGTGTTGGAGTCTGGAATGTATACCCAAAAAAGCCAAATCAGACCTGGCAGCCACAAAATATCAAAGAAGCAAACTGGTCCAAGCCTTTGAGCGAAACCCATTCCCTGATATTGCTACCAGGACGAAACTGGCTAAACAAATACACCTTGGGGAATCAAAAATTCGGATGTGGTTTCAGAACAGTAGATCTCTGTGTCAGAAGCAGAGCAAAAGTGAGCCCGTGCCTTTATTGATAGATGTCCCAAATGGGACATCAGATCAGACTGTTCAGCAGCACCAAATCGACCTATCTTCCCTCCTAGACGGGACTCATCTGAGTCCCAACATTGACTTCTCCTACGTTGTACAATGGTGGGATGAGATCTGCCAGGCTCTGATTGCAGAATGGGACTCTCACAAAGGAACACACTGACATAGACTTGTGGCAGCAGCAGGCACAGCTGATGAGCCATTTCATCCACTCATCCAGCTGCATCAGCAAGTGGAAACCTCAAGCCTTTAGACCAACTCCCATCATCCAGAGATTTTCAGTAAAAGGCACAAACCTTTTCTGAATACTGATCTGCAGGAAGAGGACTCTCCAAGGCCCCACACACCCCTAAGTGAAGGATGTTTTCAGCTCTGCTCCAATGCTACAAGGCTCAGCATGAGCTCCAAGAGGCAGAACATGTCATTCTCAGTACCCTGGTCCAGACCTCCTTTTGATAGAGATAAAAGATGAACAGGACACCCTGTCCTGGAGCAAGACTAATGCAGGGGTAGAGATAAATTACTTCGGGTCTTTGCACTGTCTGTGGGCAGTGGTTATCTTCTGTGCCCATTTCACAGATTGAATGATTGTTTCAAAGTCCCACACTGTCTCAGGAAGCACAGAGAACACTACGCAGTGTAAAAATCTGCTAAATCCTTCTGAACGAAAGCATTTTCCTGATAAATAGGACCTTCTGCCTATAATCACCATGTCCTCTATAGTCTGGGAAATTCACCAATTCTAATCCAACTGAGGCAAGGAAAACAGGCCCACAAGACACACAGGTATTTCTTCCTCCTGACAAGGTGGGAAGGCAAATTTGAAATCTGATGCGCAGAAAATGAATAAAGGAATACTGTATTACCTGACGATATGAGCTCCCTCCCAAGTTCTGAAGGTCTGAATTCAGAAATAGAAACTACTCAGCATCCATAAATAAGGACATGACTAAATAGATGAGGATAGATCCATAATACTGAGTATTTATTCTTCACTTATAAATGTAGATAAATGTATTTTTTTCCTATGACCATTTAAAATGTACAATAAGTTACAGGGAAACCATGGCACCATGCAATCCCTGACCATAGTTTAAGGATGTTAACGCTTGCACATTTCTAGGTTTCTCGTATAGATTTACATGTGTACGTGTATAGACATAAAATTCCTCATTTTATTATAAATACAGCATATGTTAACTAAAAACCTCTTGGGTAATCACTCTTTTTCTCAATCCTCTTCCTTCATTTGAAATGGTAACTTCTAAAAACACATACAGAAGGTGTATGTGGGTATGTTTACCTTGGTATAATAAAATATCTTTGAAAAAAAAAAAAAAGAACCAGCGAGGAAGGCGCGTCCTGAGGGCGATGCGGTTGCCGAAGGAGGGAGCAGCAGCTGGAGCTGCCAGGGGCGGAGCTAAGATGGCAGACTGCAGCCAGCTTTTTACAGAGGCTCCCATCCTGAAGGAGGCTTAAAGGACAGAAGTTTAGCAAGGGAGCTGATGGTTTAGAGCAGAGCCAAGAGAGAAGATTGAAGAGTACACTTCAACCTTCCTGAGGCAAGCTGCAACCCTTAAAATATAATCAAAAGGTACAAAATCCACCACCAAGTGGACAGGAGTCCCCTACCCCACAAGAAGGGCTTGCAGTTTACTCCATGCAAACAAGTGAGCAGAGTTCAAACATCTTCCCACTCTATCCCACGGGAGAGACCCCCTAAAAACTGGACCTCTTACCCCTGCTGGCATGCCACGGCACCCTCTGGCCAGGCATAAAACTATAAAACTGTATAAAACTGTATATATTTCCCACCTGCAATACTGAACTCTGAGGATTCCCCCCCGCCACCCCAAGGTCTGGAGGTTTGTTACCTATGGAGTCCAGATTCTTGGGCATCTCCTTGAGAGAAGTGGAGGGAGAAAGGGCTGGTGCTGCTCTGTGCTGACTGTGGCACAGGAGTGAGAAGAAAGTTGGCTTGGAGGAAGCCATACAGTAACAATGGCATCCTGAGCTACAAACTGATGCCATTCCAGATAGGCAAGCCCCGTCTCTCTGGACAACCAGAGGTTCCAGACAGCAGCCACAGGCGGATCGGACTTGGTAACTTTAGTAAGTAAAGAGACTATTAGCACCAGCCCTTGGGGGAATATAGCTGAGACAAAGGCAGTGGGCGGGCAAAGGCTGGAATTGACACCTGAGTGTAAACTCTAATTGCTTGCTGCCCAGAGCTGAGTTCCTTATCAGCTCTAGCAGCCTCTGACTTGCAGAGGAATTTAGCTGGGACAGAAGGTGAGGGGCTGGAACTGAGAGAACATGCAAGGCCTCCCTATCGGACTCAGACCTCCGGCTGACTCTGGCAGTCATAAACCCCAGGAGCAGTGCCAACTGAAGTGAATGGGGTCACAGACCTGGGGGATTACGAGTGACTGGGTGCAAGATGGGGAAGGAGGTATTAACCTTCCCAGACTAATTCATTTGCTGGGTAGGCTCCCTTTGCCCTCATGGAGCACTGGAGCAAGTTGTATCTGAGCTGCGAGCAGACTCCTTTTATCTAGCTGCTGGAGACATTTGAACTCTTCCACAGGAAACTGGTGCTAACTGGGACAACTGATTTGGACCCCTTAAACTGGGCAGACCACCCAGGGACTATTCAAGGGGGCACCCTGGGTGTATGGTTGAGGGAAGGTTTGATTTTCCTTGCCCAAGTGTTGTTTGTGGGGGGTGGGGTGACTTAATTGCTGGTATTTCTCCACAGCAGAGACTTCAAGCAAGAGTAACTGAATCACTAGGGTAGGACAGAGACCAGCTGAAAATAAGACAGAGCCCCTTAGCCCACCACACCAAGCAGGTCCCCAGTCTCTCAGGCCGTAACACTGTACGGGTCCTTGACAAACCTCAAGGGGAAAAGCCAAACGGGGTAAAATAATCATGGGAAGGAATCAGCAAAAAATCTCTGGTTATATGAATAACCAGAGTAGATCAACCCCCCCCCAAGAAAGGATGTGGCTGGTAATATGAATAACCAGAGTAGGTCAAACCCCCCAAGAAAAGATGTGGAGAAACTGAAGATCTCCTTTATAAAGAGATGGCTGAGATGTCAGAAATTGAATTCAGAACTTGGATTGCAAATAAGATTAATAGAATAGAGGCAAAGATAGAACTAGAAATTCAAGGAGCATTCCAAAAGTTCACTCAAGAATTCAATGAATTCAAAGACAAAACTATCAAAGATTTTGAAACATTAAGGCAAGAGATTGCAGCCCTCAAAAATCTGAAAAATAAGGTAGAATCTCTTGGCAACAGAGTGCAGGAGGCAGAAGAAAGGATCTCAGATGTAGAAGACAAAGCTTCTGAATATGTCCAAATGTCCAAAGAGAATCAGAAATGGAAAGCAAAAGCAGAGCATTCTCTCAGAGAGCCTTGGAATAATTCAAAGAAAACTAATATTCGCCTTATAGGAATCCCTGAAAGTGACAAAGTGGTTTTGCAAAACACAGAGGCTCTTCTTTATGAAATTATGAAAGAGAACTTTCCAGATATGTCAAGAGATCCTGAAATTCAGATTGCAGACAGCTTTAGAACCCCAGCATAACTCAACCTGAATAAGACATCCCCCAGACACATCACAATTAACTTCACTAAAGTTAATATGAAAGAGAATCTTGAAAGAAGCAAGACGTAAGAAAACCATAACCTACAAGGGAAAGAATATCAGAATAACTGTGGATATCTCTGCTGAAACCTTTCAGGCAAGAAGAGGATGGTCATCGACATTTAATCTCTTAAAAAAATAACTTTCAGCCCAGGATCCTGTATCCAGCTAAACTGAGATTAATTTATGATGGAGAAATTAAATACTTTAATAACATCCATGCATTGAAGAAATTTGCCATAAGTAAACCAGCTCTCCAGGATATTCTCAGACCTATTCTCCATAATGACCAGAGCAATCCTCCACCACAAAAGTAAACAAACTCAGAAATTATTGATCAAACTCCAACTTCTACAGTGGTGAAAGGATTAAAAACATCCGCTGGACTTTCGAACAACTTGATACCTAAAAATTTATCAGGCTTATCAATAATTTCAATCAATGTGAATGGCTTACATTGTCCTCTAAAGAGGCACAGATTGGCTGATTTGATACAGAAACTCAGACCAGACATCTGTTGTATACAAGAATCTCATCTTACCTTAAAAGACAAATATAGACTCGGGGGAAGGGATGGTCATCTATATTCCAGGCTAATAGAAAGCAGAAAAAAGCAAGTGTTGCAATTTTATTCACAGATACAATAGTAACCAACAAAAGTAACCAAAGATAAAGATGGCCACTTTATATTTGTTAAGGGCAATACTCAATATGATGAGATCTCAATTATCAATATC
>NW_003852567.1:958246-966638 GCF_000181295.1 Otolemur garnettii
AAAGAAATAGCTGAAAATGTTAACAAATGGAAAAACATACCATGCTCATGGCTGGGAAGAATCAACATTATTAAAATGTCAATACTACCCAAAGCAATATATAATTTTAATGCAATCTCCATTAAAGCTTCACTGTCATACTTTAAAGATCTAGAAAAAATAATACTTTATTTTAAATAAAATCAGAAAAAACCTTGAATAGCAAAGACATTACTCAGGAACAAAAACAAAGTAGGAGGAATTAAGTTACCAGACCTCAGACTATACTATAAATCAACAGTGATCAAAACAGCATGGTACTGGCAAAAAAACAGAGAGGTAGATGTATGGAACAGAATAGAGAGCCAAGAGATGAATCCAGCCACCTACCATTATCTCATCTTTGACAAGCCAATTAAAAACATTGAGTGGGGAAAAGATTCCCTATTTAACAAATGGTACTGGGATAACTGGATGGCGACCTGTACAAGACTGAAACTAGATCCACACCTTTCACCATTAACTAAGATAGACTCTCACTGTATTAAAGATTTAAACTTAAGACATGAAACAATGAAAATACTAGAAGAAAGTGTAGGGAAAACACTTGAATAAATCGGCTTGAGTGCAAATTTTATGAGGAGGACCCCTCGGGCAATTAAAGCAATGTCAAAAATACACTTTTGGGACCTGATCAAACTAAAAAATTTCTGCACAGCCAAGAACACAGTAAATAAAGTGGATAGACAGCCCTCAGAATGGGAGAAGATATTTGCTGGTTATGTCTCTGACAAAGGTTGAATAACCAGAATCCACAGAGAACTCAAACATATTAGCAAGAAAAAAACAAGTGATCTCATCTCAGGGTGGGAAAGGGACTTAAATAGAAATTTCTCTAAAGAAGACAGGCGCATGGCCTAGAGCACACTCTACCCCATGATTGCATTAATGCACACAGTTATGCTATAATAAATAAAAAACAAACAAACAACCCCCCCCCAAAAAAAACCCCCAGTCATGAATTACGAGCACTTTACTCTTTTTTCAGAACTGATCTAAGAAATATTACTTTGCAAATGTACTACTCTCCAGTGTTATTAAGCCCTTTCTGGAATTTCTCTTTTCCAGTTTATCTCTCAAGGATTCCCAAAAACTTTTCTGGCATTCTCCCTACATACTTTAATTCTAGTCTAACAAATTCAAATCCTAGTGCTATCCCAATTGGCCGGGCCTGCCCAAACAGATGCTGTCTAAAGCAAGAATTAACAGTTCTGCTTGTTGCAATCTTGATATGGAATGAGTGGGTAGGTACTACCATTCATTGGTCTAGACCTTCTCTGCAACTCCAGTCTTACAGTGAATACTTACTCTCCCTGAATTTCAGTAACTCCTGATGGATTTCGGAGTCATGCTTAGTGGTCAGTTGTATGGTTGGTCTCAATGTGGTTCTTGATAGGAAGCCTAGAGAACCCGAAAAAAGCATAAAGAGTAGCATTTGGGAACCAGAATTTCTTTTTTTTTTTTTTTTTTTTTTGAGACAAGAGCCTCAAGCTGTCGCTCTGGGTAGCGTGCCATGGCGTCACAGATCACAAAAACCTCAAACTCTTGGGCTCAAGTGATTCTCTTGCCTCAGCCTCCCAAGTAGCTGGGACCAAAGGTGCTCGCTACAATGTGCTTTTTTTGTTGTTACAGTTGTCATGGTGTATATGGTCAGCACCCTACCCACTGAGCCCTGGGAATTAGATTTTAATGATAAACATCCATGCCCTTGAAAGAATCAACATTAATAATTAAGTTTAACCATCTATAAAAATATTTCCTGGTCAAGGTGACACCTAGTCCGTCTCCATTCTCTTTTTCCCCTCTATTAAAGTCTTTCCTTGTCCTTGGGGAAGAAAAAGAAGGAAAATATTACCTGGAAATAATCTGCCTAACAAATTATTTATAAATATCCTGATAAGATTAAAGTATGGCCTAAATAGATCTCAGAATGAGGTTTGGAGTTCCTCTCTAGAATTAAAATATAACTAATTTAGGCTGGGTGTAGTAGTTTCCACCTATAATCCTAGCACTCTGGGAGGCCAAGGTGTGGGTAGATTGCTTGAGCTCACGAGTTCAAAACCAGCCTGAGCAAGAGCAAGACCCTATCTCTAAAAAATAGCTGGGCATTGTAATGGGCACCTGTAGTCCCAGCTACTTGGGAGGCCAACGCAAGAAGATCGCAAGAGTTTGAGGTTGCTGTGATCTATGATGCCATGGCACTCTACCAAGAGTGACAAAGTGAGACTCTGTCTGAAAAATAAATAAATAGAAACTAATTTAAGAGAATTGGTCATAAGAATGTGAAAAAATGATAGTTTTTAAACAAAATAATGAAAATAAACAAAAATGTTTCACTGTCTCAACCACTTCTAGGGAAACAATTCTCTGATTATAGTGCCTATCAGAACTATTTAGAAGGAAATCTCACTTGACCACAGAAGAATATTTTACCAGACTATCAGAAATATCCTAATGTAAATACCAGGAAAGAATATCCAGTTCTCTTGACCATAATTCCAGCATTTCTAATTTGGTCTCCTGGGTGGAGCTGGCTGCTGGAAGACAATACCCAGGATATTATTAGATTTCCTATGGTAAACCTCTACATTAGCTCTCTCATTGGTAATAATAATTCTCTGAAAGAGAATGGAATTTCTAAATTTGTAAATCTGTGACTGGTGATGACCACATCAAGATACAAATTTGAGAGTCCCTGCCCTGGCAGTCTTGCTCTTACCTCTTTACAACATTACCATATTTTGTAAAATACAATGAATAAAGACTCATGAAATCTAAGATTTCAGTCTGGCTCTGTTAGGGCCCTCTGAGCCTCAGTCTTCTCATCACATGAGAAGGTTAGAAAAGATAATTTCTATTGCCTCTTCTAGTCTCAGAATTATTCTATCACTCCAGAGATTAGTAAAAATATTTCAATATGGTACCTAATCGCAAAATAAATTTACAACTAACAAGCCTTTGTAGATATTTATAACTAGTTAGATGGCTTGGCACATGTAGCTCAAATGGCTAAGGCGCCAGCCACATACACCAGAGCTAGCAGGCTCGAATCCAGCCCAGGCCTGCCAAACAACAATGACAATTACAACCAAAAAATAGCCGGGAGTAGTGGCAGGCGCCTGTAATCCCAGTTACTTGGGAGGCTGAGGCAAGAGAATCACTCAAGCACAGGAGTTGGAGGTTGCTGTGAGTTGTGATGCCATGGCACTCTACCCAGGGCAACAGCTTGAGGCTATAGCTCAAAATCAAACAAACAAAATAACCAGTTAGAAAAAAAATGGAAAAAGTACCATCTAAATAGCAGGTAAAATTTAAAATATCTAAAAATAAAACTAACAATAAATGTACAGATCATGTCATGATAGCTCACTGCAACCTCCTATTGCCTCAGATCAAGTAACTGGGACTACAGGTGAGTGCCACCACACCTGGCTAATTTTTCTAATTTTTGTAGAGATGGAGTTTTGCTCTTGCTTAGACTGGTCTAAAACTCCTGGTCTCAAGCAATTCTCCCAACTTGGCCTTCTGAAGTGTTAGGATAACAGGCATGAGCCACCTCACTCCATCCAATTAGGGTTTCTTAAAGGAGGTGGAATTTCATGGGTCCTCTGAATAAAGGTAAACATCTGTACACTTTTTAAGTAGATAAGTCAAGACTTACATTGCTTTAATACAGTACTAATCCCAGTATATATACATAGTGAAATTTATCTTGGTGAATTCACCACAGTCCATATTTTGGACTTTAATTTTTAGGCTCAAAAATTTAGTTTTGATCATCTGAGACTGAAATCCATAATTCAAAAACATTAAGAAGGGTTCAGAGGCTGAGAATGGCAGATGATTATTTGCAACAAAATAGATTAACTGTCACAGTGACTATATGTTCTATTTGTTCTGGCATGCTCACACATTTTCTCTTTGTAGAGAGATATACACGAGAAACTAATCATAGTCAAAAGGCTGCTGATGAACATGGAATTAAAGACAGGGGAAATAAATTGTATGTTTCAAATGTTAATAACATCAGACCACAAGGGGGAGATAGGAATGTTCAAATTTGTGAGCTATAATCTCACAACCAAAGTATGCTTTTCACTCTCCTATTTCTGTTTCTATTGCTAACCAACAGCATTATCTATATTCTTTTATAATTTTTTATTTTTAATTATTACAGGTGCATAATAGTTCCCTAAATGTATTTGTGGAGTACGTGCGATGTTTTGATACAGGTATACAATGCTTAATAATCAAATCAAAGTGACTGGGATATCCATCACCTAAAACACTTTTCATTTCTTTATGTTGTGAACAGTCCAGCTCTGCCCTTTCAGTTATTTTAAAATATATGATAACTTATTTTTGACTATAGTCATCTTGTGCTATCAAATACTAGATCTTGTTCATACTATTGAACTATATTTTCACACCCATTAACTATCTTCTTTATTACCTTCTCCCTGCTAGCTATCCTTCTCAGCCTCTAGTAATTATCATTCTACTCTCTATCTCCATGAGATCAACTGTTTTAACTTTCAGTTCCCACATATGAGTAAGAACATGCAAAATACGTCTTTCTGTATTTGGCTTATTTCATTTCATGTTCTCCAGTGTCATCCATGTGTTGCAATGACAGGATTTCATTATTTTTTGTGGCCGAATAATATTCCATTATGTGTATGTGCCATATTTTCTTTACCTAGTCATTCAGGGATAGACACTTAGGTTGATTCCACATCTTGGCTATTGTGAACAGTCTTGCAGTAAACACAGGAGTACAGATATTTTTTCAATATACGAATGTCCTTTCTTTTAGATATATGTATATCTAGCAGTGGGATTAGAGTCTCAAGCTGTTGTCCTAGGTAGAGTGCCATGGTTTTAATACAGCAACCTCAAACTCTTGGGCTTAAGTAATTCTCTTGCCTCAGCCTCCCACGTAGCTGGGACTACAGGTACCTGCCACAACACTCAGCTATTTTTTGGTTGTAGTTGTCACTGTTTGGCAGGCCGGGACTGGATTCAGACCTGCCAGCTCCAGTGTACGTGGCTGGCGTCCTAGCCGCTGAGCTACTGGCACTGAGCCTCTAGTTTTAGTTTTTTGAGGAACTTCTGTAATGTTTTCCACAGTGGCTGTACTAATTTACATAGCCACAAAAAGTGTATGAGCATTGCCCTTTCTCCACATCCTCACAGTATTCTTTTGGATAAAAGCCATTTCCATTTTAACTGGATAAGATGATATTGTGATTTGCCTTTCTCTGGCAACTAGTGATGTTCAGCACCTTTTCAAATACCTGCTGGTCATTTGTATATATTCTTTTCAGAAACATCTATTCAATTCTTTTGTCCATTTTAAATTGGATTATTTGATTTTCTCCTATTGAGTTGTTTGAACTCTGTATATATTCTGTTCTATATGTTCTGTAAATATTTTATCCCATTCTGTGGGTTGTTTCTTCATGTTAGTTTGAGGTGACCACATTTGTTAACCTTTGCTTTGGTTGCCTGTGCTTTTAGAGGTGTTACTGAAGAAATATTTGCTCAGACCTATATCTTACAGTGATTCCCTAATGCTTTCCTTTAGTAATTTTATAGTTTCAGATCTTACTAATTTAAGTCTTTAATCCATTTTGACTTGATTTTTGTATATGGTGAGAGAAAGGGTTCTACATTCTTCTGTGTACGTTTATCTGGTTTTCCCAGCAACATTTATTGAAGACATTGTTCTTTTCCCAATTTATTTTTTTGGTACCTTTGTCAAAAATGAATTCACTACAAATGTTTGGATTTATTTCTGGGCTCTACAGCTTGTTCCATTAATCTATGAATCTGTTTTTATGACAGTACAATTGCTGTTTTGGTTACTATAGCTGTGTAGTATAATCTGAAGTCAAGAAATTGATTCTCTCAGTTTTGGTCTTTTTGCTTAGTATGGCTTTGGCTATTCTGGGTTTTTTGTGGTGCCATATAAATTTTAGGATTTTTTATTTCTATTTATGTGAAGGATGTCATTGGTATTTTTATAGGAATTGCATTAAATCTGTAGATTGCTTTGGCTACTAAGTACATTTTAACAATATTAATTCTTGTAATACATGAACGTGAGTTATCTTTGGTTTTTTGTGTCCTTTTCCATTTAATTAATCAATGTTTTATAATTTCATTGTATGGTTTTCACTGTAAAGATCTTTCACTTCTTTAAGTTTATTCCTAGGTATTTTATTTTATTTGTAGCTATTGTAAATAGAATTACTTTTTTGGTTTCTTTTCCTATTGTTTGTTATTGGCATATGCACTGATTTTTCTATGTTGATTTTGTATCCTGTAACTTTACTAAATTTATCAGTTCTAATAGTTTTTTGAGGGAAGTCTTTAAATTTCACTAAATATAAGATTGTATCATTTGCAAAGAAAGATATTTTACTTTATTTCCAATTTGGATACTCTTTAATTCTTTCTCTTATCTGACTGCTCTAGCTAGGACTTCTAGTACTATCATGAATAATGGTGGTGAAAGTGGACATCCTTGTTTTCTTCCAGATCTTAGAGGAAAAGCTTTTAGTTTTGTCCCATTCAGTATGATATACGAGCTATGAGTCTGGCATATGACTTTTATCAAAGTAAGGTATGTTCCTTCTATACCCAGCTTTTTAAGTTTTTGTCATGAAGCAGTGTTGAATTTTATTGAATGCTTTTTTGGTGTCAGTTGAAATTATCATGTGGTTCTTGTCCTTCATTCTATTGAGATGATGTATCATATTTACTGATTTCTTGAACCATCCTATATCCCTAGGATAAATCCCACTTGATTATGGTGAATAATTTTTTTTGAGGGGGAGACAAAGTCTCACTCTGTTGCCCCAGGCTAGAGTGTCATGGCATCAGCCTAGTTCACAGCAACCTCCAACTCCTAGGTTCAAGTGATCCTCCTGCCTCAGCCTCCCAAGTAGCTGGGACTACAGGTGCCTGCCACAAGGCCCAACTAATTTTTCTATTTATTTATTTTCTACCTGTTCTTCCTAAGGCAGGTCTCAAACTAAGCTCAAGCAATCCTCTCACATTGGCCTCCCAGAGTGCTAGGGTTAGAGGTGTGAGCCATGATTGGGTTATAGCTTTCCTATGAAAGCTATAAATTAGTTTCATAGTAGGGCTGAGTACATTAGATACTTTTTCTTCCATTCTTGAGATACTTTGCTAAGAAGAATATTTTCCAGTTCCATCCATGTAAACAATAGCCCAAGAATATGAAGAAAGGGGAGAGGGAGGGGAGGGGAGGGGGGAGGATGGGTAGAGGGAGGGTGATTGGTGGGATCACGCCAATGGTTCATCTTATAAGGGTACATGTGAATCTTTCTAATTGTAGAATATAAATGTATTAACACAATAACTAAGAAAATGACAGAAAGGCTATGTTAACTAGTTTGATAAAAATATTTCGAATTGTATATAAAAATAGCACACTGTACCCCATGATAGTATTAATATACACAGCTATGATTTAATTTTTAAAAAAAAAGGTGTGAGCCACCATGCCCAGCCATGAATGATTTTTTAATGTCTTGTTGAATCCAATTTGGTAGTATTTTGTTTAGAATTTTTGCATCTATGTTCATCAGAGATACTGTGGCATAGTTTTCTTTTTCTATTGTGTCTTTGTATGCATTTTGGAATCTGGTTGATACTGGCACCATGAATTTGGAAGTATTCCCTCTTCCTTGATTTTTTGGAATAATTTGAAAAGGGTTGGTATTATAATAGTTCTTTAAATCTTTGGTAGTATTTAACAGTGAAGACCTCAGGTCCTAGGCTTCTCTTTGATGGGAGACTTTTTATTATCATTTCAATCTTATAAGTTGTTATTAGTTTGTCAATTTTGTTGATCTTTAAATGTCTTCATTTAAATGAAAATGATGAAAATGTTTTCATTTTTCAGTTCATGAAAAAAACTTCATTTCATTGATCTTTTGTATTTTTACATTTCAATTTCATTTATTTCTGCTCTGATATTTATTATTATATTTTTCTTCTACTAATTTTGGGTTTGGTTTGCTCTTGCTTTTCCCTTAAAATGTATCACTAGATTTTTTCTTTGAAATTTTCCTATTGTTTTGAAGTAGGCACTTATTATTATAAACTTTCCTCTTATTACTACTGCTCTTGCTGCATCCCATAGGTTTCAGTATGTTGTGTTTCTAATTTAATTTGTTTCAATAAATCTTTTAATTTCCTTCTTAATTTCTTCATTGATCCTCTGCCCATTCAGGTACATATTGTTTAATTTCCATGTGTTTATATAGCTTCCAAAGTTTCTATAAAGTCCTTTAAATGGCCTATTTTTTTTTTTTTTTTT
>NW_003852567.1:967114-988862 GCF_000181295.1 Otolemur garnettii
GCGGGTGCCTGTGGTCCCAGCTACTTGGGAGGCTGAGGCAAGAGACTCGCTTGAGCCCAGGAGTTGGAGGTTGCTATGAGCTGAAATGCCACGGCACTCTACCCAGGGGGACAGCTTGAGGCTCCTGTCTCAAAAAAATATATGTATATACCATGCTGGTCTGCCTGGACTTGGGGGGATGATGATATGAATATTCCCATGGCCACCACAGCTGGTACTGCACTGGGTCACACCTGAAGCCAGCATACTACTGGGTCTTGCCCAAGGCCCATGGTGATTACTGTCTGGCCTTTATTTAAGGCCCAATGGTGTTTTAGTCAGCAGATGGTGCATCCTACTAGAACTAGGTCCTTCCCTTCAGAGAGACAGGTTCCCTTCTGGCCTATGGTGGGCCTACCAATGCCATCCAGGAGCTAAGGCCTGTAATCTGGGACTTCAGGAAACTGCTTGGTACATTATTTGACTATGGCTGAGCTGGTACCCTGACTTTGCAAGACAAAGGCTTCTGTACTTTTCCCTTGAGTCTCTCAACAAGCTGCACAGTCTGGAATTGGGGAGGGTGATGCAGGCACTCCCTTGGCTACCAAAACTAGTGTCTCACTGGGCCACATGCACCCCAAGTCCACTGGCTTTGAATTTAGTGTACCACCAGAACTTGTTCATAGACTATAGTCTTTGTAGCTTGACTGCATTTGAAATTAATTTGGGGCCCAGGCCACTTTAGCCAGCTGGTGGTGAAGCTAGCTAGTGTGGGTGCTCAGATTATGACTGCTGGGACAGAGTATTCTTCCCTGGCTTAGGCTGGTCTAAATGCTCCCTTTGTAGGCACTGGCAGAATCATGCCCTATGTTGTGTTCCATTGTAACAGGGAAGCACTGAATTCCAATGCAAAGTCTCATAGTCACTTTGTACTCCCTCCCTTCCCCAAGTACACAGATTCTCTTTCCAAGCAGCCCTGCTCAGGGGGTGGGACAGGGGAAGGGTGGTGTACACCATGCAAGACTGTCCTTCCTACCTTCTTCAGTGCCTCTTTAATTGATACATTATTAAAATCAGGTACTGATCGCTCACCTGAGTTTTGGTTCTTATGAAGGTGTTTTCTTGTGTGAATAGTTGTTCAATTTGGTGTTCCTCTTTAGGGACAATAGCTAGAACGTTCTATTCTGCCATCTTGCTCTGCCTCCATGAATATTCTTTAGATTAATATCCTCGACCAACTCTTAATCTTTCCAATCTGTCTTTTTAAGGTAATTTTAAGTAGTTTTACCTTGATCTGTGTTGAAGTTACAATTTAATTCTCAGTCATAAATCTAATTTCCCTTATTTCCAAGGTCTTAGAGGTGAGGGTGGAGAAATAATTGATCTTTCAGTCTCCACTTACTTCCTACAAACTCCAGATGAAAGATGAAAAAAAAATAGGCTAGAAAGGGAAATGGGTAGGAACCAAACAAAATGTACTTTACAAGGAGAAGGCTCTTAAAAACAATTGGCCATAGGCTGAGTATACAAAATGCCATAATTTAACAAATCAAAACCCAAAATATCTGCTACCAAACCATCTGAAAAGAAACACTGACAGGTGTCCTTGGAATAGTCATGTAGCTAGAATCCTTTTAAAACATATTTTACTTGTATTAATTTATCTGACATTTATTGAATACTCACAATGTCCCAGGTACTATGGGAAAAGCGTAAATTAACAACACCTAATCTCTACCCTAAAGAAGCTTACTATTATATTTAGAAGGAAAGACAGACACATTAATGAGTAATATGAACATAGTGGGATAAGTGGGATAATAGAAGTAGTTTCATACTGAGTACAGAGAACAGAGTAATGCATTTTTTCAGGGGAAAGACAGGGTCATAAAGGACTTTATGTACTGACATTACTACCAATGTTAAACTTGGCAATTATCTTATTGGAAAGATCTAACTGAATGGGCATCTGCAACATAGCAGAAGCACCTAAAACATAACTTCTAACCATGGTTATAAAAAAATCATAAACATTTCTGGTTATTTGTAAAATAATTAAGAAATCAGGCTGGGCGCAGTAGCTCACTCCTGTAATCCTAGCACTCTGCGAGGTGGGTGGATTGCTTGAGCTCAAGGGTTTGTGATCAGCCTTAGCCAGAGTGAAACCCAGTCTCTAAAAAAGAGCTGGGCACCTGTAGTCCCAGCCACTTGGGATGCTGAGGCAAGAGACTCACTTGAGCCCAAGAGTTTGAGGTGCTACGAGCTATGACGCCACAGCACTCTATGGAGGGCAACAAAGTGAGACTCTCTCTCAAAAAAAAAAAAAAAAAGAAATTACAAAAATTAAATCCAATGAAATTCACTTTTTAGTTTACTAACAAGAACAGAAACAACAATAGCAGTCATAGAGGACCATTTTAAGGAGTTTTGTAGATGGGTAAGAGATACGGTGAAATCAAAATTGATTATAGGATATCACAACTGCAAAAATGATGGGAATCCCTGACTAACCTCTATTGTCTTAATTTTCTTGCTAATTTAATCTTTAGTCTATTAAATATTCACTTAAGATCTACCACTGTATGTTACTGTGGGAGATACAGAAATTAATGAAGACTTGGCTTGGCACCCATAGCTCAGCGGTTAGGGTGCCAGTCACATACACTGGTGCTGGCAGATTGAAACCTGGTCTGGGCCTGCTAAACAATGACAACTACAACAACAACAAAAGCAAAAATAGCTGGGTGTTGTGGCGGGTGCCTGTAGTCCCAGCTACTCGGGAGACTGAGGCAAGAGAATCGCTTAAGCCCAAGAGATTGAGGTTGCTGTGAGCTGTGATGCCACAGCACTCTACTGAGGACAACACAGTGAGACTCTGTCTCAAAAAAAAAAAGAAAGAAAAGAAATTAATTAAGACTGTGAATGGTGAAGAGAATTAGACCTAATGTAAAATAGATATAATACAAATGATAAATGCCTAAGAGGACTTGGTGGTTGAACAGTAAACAAAACATTGAATAATTTTGAGAAAAGGGAGTGATTCTAGTTAGAGTAATCAAGAAATGCTAAAGCAAAGTGGCATTTGATCTGGGTCTTATAATAGCAATTAAGGTCTTATTAAAAAAATGGATCCAAGGGTCAGCACCCATAGCACAGTGGTTACAGCACCAGCCACATACACCGAGATTGGAGGGTTTGAACCTGGCCTGGGCCAGCTAAACAATGACAACTGCAACAAAAAAAAATAGCTGAAATAGCCAGGTGTTGTGGTGGCACCTATAGTCCCAGCTATTTGGAAGGCTGAGGCAAGAGAATCACTTGAGCCCAAGATTATAAGTCGCTGTGAGCTGTGACACCATGGTTCTCTACAAAGGACATAGTAAGACTCTATCTCAAAATAAATAAATAAATAAAAAATGGGTCCAAATCTTTCTTTTCCCTAATAACAAATAACCTTTGTAAACAAAATATGTTATACTAATAAAAATGTGTCAACACTTATTTATAACTGCATATCTACTTATAAATGGATATAACAACATTTTAAAAAATGAAAGATACACATAAAAAAGAAAAGTAGTAAACAAATAAAGTATCAAAGCTTAGTAATTGTACACAGACCCCTATGGCCCAAGGGTTTTATTATTTCTCAACATTTTCTTGTCTGGACTCTTAGAGGCTAAGTAGTTTTCTTAGTAGTTGGCTCTCTTAAAGGAAAGACTAAAAGAATGAAGAAAAAAGCTCTATATAAAGGTATATTTGGTCTTAAGCAACAGATTTTAGAATTTTGTTATCACACCATACATTAAACTTAACTTCATTGCTTTAAACCTGCTGGGTCTTTCATTTTAATAGAAAAATATTTAATTCCCTTCAATAGTAAGTAAAGGAACACTTAATCTCTTACTGCTGTACTAATCCCGACCTCCCAATCTGTTCCATCTCTCTTCCTTTAATACTCTTAAGAACTCTTTATTCTTTATACAGAACACTAAGTAATACACTTTGCATCTGATCTTTAGGGCCAGGCCTATAAATGCTATTTTTAAAATCATTTTTTAACTACTTTAAATCTCTGAACATGAATCAATAAATTAAACATTACTAACCTTTTGATGACTTCGTTTTCCTTAAGTTCTTCTCTGTCTTAAGAAGAAATAAAAGAGAATCTCATCATTTCCATTTGTTAGCTTTTATAGTTTATAAAACTTCTCTCATTAAGCCTGAGGTAAAGGGAAAGATAGTTACCCATTTACAGTTCGGAAAACAAAAGGCTCAGAAAGATTGCAAATAGAAAAAATTAGAACTGGAAATCTTGTCCTGAATCAGAAGTCCCATCCTCATCCTTTTAAGTGACCATTTCTCCACTTTAAACCACAGAATTCTTTTTGCTCAGTACAGGGTCTCTAATTGAACTTCTTTAAGAAAATGAAGGTCTAATCTTCTTAGCCTTCTTCTTGCCTGACTCACACTATACACAGCTACCCAAGTTGTATATGGCAATGTAAATGGTGCCCCTGGAGTCCCTGGAGTTGTATAATGCTATAGCCCTAAAAATGGCTTTCCTATTTACCTACTTACAAGGCCTGGATTAAGACATCTATCTTTAGTACTTGGTCACATAGTCACAGCATGGCTAACCTTTAATTAGTCATGTTAGTAGAGAGGACAGTGGCATGGGGGATAGTAGAAATGATAGCTAGCTAGCTTTGGATCTATGATATTTTTAGTAACATATTTTATTTCCAAATATGTTAGATTTGGCTCATGCTAAAAGTACTTGAATTTGAAATTCCCTAAAGACGTAATTGAGAGTGATAAGAAAACAGATTATGACAAGTTGGCCCCTGGACAGCTAAAACTAATCATATGTGCCTATGAACTAAAAGTTTAGGCATTTTACCTACTTAAGGAAAAGAAATCTATTATGACTTTATAATTTTAAAAGGTAATATTAATTCAGAGCTTACTATATTGCCATCACTGACGTATCTTTTTCATTTAACCTTTTTTATTTTACTTTTTTTTTTTTGAGACAGAGTCTCACTTTGCCACCCTCAGTAGAGTGCCATGGTGTTATTGCTTACAGAAACCTCAAACTCTTGAGCTCAAGAGCTCAAGCAATCCTCTTGCTTCAGTCTCCTGAGTAGCTGGAACTACTGGTACCCACAACTATTGGTACCCACCACAATGCTCAGCTATGGTCTCACTCTTTTTTTTTTTGAGATAGAGCCTCAAGCTATCACCCTAGGTAGAGTGCCGTGGTGTCACGCCTCACAGCAACCTCAAACTCCTGGGGTTAAGCGATTTTCTTGCCTCAGCCTCCCAAGTAGCTGGGACTACAGGCACCTGCCACAATGCCTGGCTATTTTTGGTTGTATTTGTCATTGTTGTTTGACAGGCCAGGGCCAGATTCGAACTCGACAGCTCTGGTGTATGTGGCTGGTGCCTCAGCTGCTTGAGCTACAGGTGCCACCAGCAGTCTTGCTCTTGCTCAGGCTGGTCTTGAACCTATGAGCTAAGGCAATCCACCCCTCTCAGCCTCCCAGAGTGCTAGGATTACAGGCGTGAACCACCCACACCTGGCCTTTTTTTTTTTTGAGACAGAGTCTCACTTTAACTTCATGGTAGAGTGCTGTGGCATCATAGCTCACAGCAACCTTAGACTCTTAGGCTCAAGTGATTCTCTTGCCTCTGCCTCGCAAGTAGCTGCGATTACAGGCCCACCACAACCCCAGCTATTCTTTTCTCACTCTCGTTTAGGCTGGTCTCAAACCCATGAGGTCAGGCAATCCACACATCTCAGCCTCCCAGATTTCTAGGATTACAGGTGTAAGCCACCATGCTCATTTAACCTTTAAAAGGCAATGTGAGGAAACCACCATTCTATTAATGTCTCCATGTTATAGATGATAAAACTGAGACACAGAAAGGCTAACTAACTTGCCCCAAATCACCAAACTAGTAAGTAGCAAAGCCAGGATTGGAACCACAGTTAGTCTGACTCTATAATCTGTACTTTTAACTCTGTGCTATGATTAATATACAAATGTATACCAACAGCCAGGGAATAAAGGAATAATAAAGAAAATGTGGAAAAACTGTGAAAACTAAGATGCACAAAGAGTGAAAGCTCTCTCTTTCTCTGGCAGACAGCCTGTAGTAAGCAACAACTAACTACTGAACAGCCAAGACAGACAATGTGATAAATATCTATGCACTAAAGTTAATATTTTACTTACAGAGAGTTTGTTAAGCTCTCATTCAGAATCTATTTTTACTCCTAATTTACAATTTTAATAAGTAGATTAACTAGTTTACAATGCTAAAGATAAGAAGCAATTAATTAGAAGGATTGAAGGGGTGATATAGGCAGATGTAATACATGAGAAGCAATAATGAAGAGATAGAAAATTATGCCCCCTTCAAATCACAAGACTCCAAATATCACCAATATCATTGTTTTAAAATACACCCACAAATTCTTCAATACCCCCCTTCAAGAAGTGAAGTGAATATTCTTCCCCTTAAACATAGGCTACATAGCCTCAGGGACTCTTCTAACAAAGAGAATATGTTGGTGTCTATAAAGTATTACAGCTTCTCTTTGCTTGCTCTCTCGCTTTCACTTGCTCTGAGAGAAGAAAACATCCAAGTAGCCTGTGGAGGCCCATATGGTGAGGAATTGAGGCCTCCTGCCAATAGCTATGTGAGTGAGGTATCTTGATAGGGGATCCTCCAGCCCCAGTCAAGCCCTACAGATGCTTGCACATGTCCCAAATCTCAGAGACCCTGACCAGAACCATCCGGCACAGGTGCTCCTAGATTTCCAATGCTCAGAAACTGAGAAAAAAAATAAATTCTTGTTTAGGGACTGAAGGACTGGCCTGCTATTGCTACTATTGATGCCCACATGACCTCTCCAGGGGCCTGAGGACTGGCCCTCCCAGAGCTTACAAATATCATTGCTGGTCCCCCCCCAACACCGTCCTTAGGCCCTGAGGACTGGCCTGTCTGGTGCCTCCATCCCCAGCAAAGCCTCACCACAGCCTGTACAAACAACCACAGCCTAAGCCACTAAGGAACTCACAGACACTGCTGATACTGATTACAGCTGAAGAAATCATTTGGAGTCTACACTATGGTACCTACCCAGAACAAAAGGCAAAATGCTCTATCTAAATCACATTATAGAAATCTCTACAGGAAAAAGTCTTTCTCTGTAAAAGCTATTGCATAAAATCATAAGAAGTGTATCAGATGCATTCATGTCAATGTAAGGAAAGAAGAAAAATGAAAAGACACACACAAAAAAGACACCCCCAAAGGAACATAATAATTCTCCAATGAATTATTACCCAAAAGAAAAGAAAATCTTTGAAATGCTTGAGAGGAATTCAAAATAATGATTTTAAGGAAACTCAGTGAGATACAATGGAACACAAATAAACAATTCAAAAAATCAGGAAAACAACTTATAATCTGAATGAGGAACTCAAAAAAAGAGATATCATAAAAAAGAACCAAATAGAAATCCTAAAACTGATGAACTCAATAAATTAAAAAATTAATTTGATGGATGAAATATAAAATACAATTGAGACTACAACAACAGACTACATCAAGCAGAAGAAAAAATTTCTGAACTTGAAGACAGGTCTTTGGAACTAATCCTACCAGACAAAATAAGAAAAAAGTACAAAAGGGAATGAAGAAAACCCACATGACATATGGGACTCTACCAACCAAACAAATATTCAAATTTGGGAAGTTTCAAAAAGAGAAATGAGAAAATGCACAGAAAACCTATTTTAAAAAATAATAGCATCCAGACACAGGAAGCTCAAAGATCCCCAGATAGATTTAATCTAAAAAGATCCTAAGGCACATTATAGTGAGACTGTCACAAATCAAAGACAAACAGAAAATTCTAAAAACAGCAAGAGAAAAGCATCAAGTTACATATAAGAGAATCCCCCTTACATTAACAGAGGATTTCTCAGAAGAAACCTTATAGGCCAGGAGAAAATAGGATAATCAGAGTGTGAAGTATTAAGAAAAGAAAACTTTCAGCCAAGAATACTATACCCAATGCTATCTTTCAGAAATGAAGTAATAAGGTTTTTCCCTAGATAAGCAAAAATTGACGGAATTTATTACCACTAAACTGGCCATACAAGAAATACTTAGGAGAGTCCTATATCTGATAGTAAATCTACCATCATAAAAACCCACAAAAGCATAAAACTCACTAGAAGAGAAGATATATAAATTATAAAGAGAAAGAAATCAAACATTACCACTACAGAAAGTCATCAAATCACAAAGATAAGCAATAAGGGAGAAAAGAACAAAGGATATATAAGACAATCAGAAACAAGATGACAAGACTAAGTCTCATCTATCAATAATAGCTTTGAATGTAACTTGTTTAAATTGCTCAATTAGAAGATAGGTTAAAAAATAAAACAAGACCCAATTATATGCTGCCTACAACAAACTCACTTCACCTGTAAATACATACAGAAGACTGAAAATGAAGGAATTGAAAACATGTTTCAGGCAAATGGAAACCAAAAGCATGCAAGAGTAGCTATATTTCCGTCAGAAAAAAAATGCAATTTAAGTCAAAAAATATAAAAACAGACAAAAAAGATCATTATATGATAAAGGGATCAATCCAGCAAGAGAATATAATAATTATAAACATACATGCACTCAATTTCACAGCACCTAAGAACTTTATTAAAGCAAATATTGTAAGAGCTAAAAAGAGAGGTAGGCCACAATACAATAGTATCTAGGGACTTCAACATCCTATTTTCAGAATTGGACAGGTTATCTAAATAGACTATCAATAAACATCAGACTTAAACTGCACTATATATCAAATAGACCTAACAGACATCTACAGAACATTTCATCCAAGTAACAGAATATAAATTCTTCCTAACAGCACATGGAACATTCTCTAGGAGAGATGATATGTAAGGCACAATATTAGTTTCAAAAATTTTTTTCTAAAATTTTAAAAAATTGAAATATATCATGTATCTTCTCACATGGCAACAGAATAAAACTAGAAACCAATTAGAAGAGCAACTTTGAGAAGCATATAAATACATAGAAATTAAATAATATGCTTTAAATCCACCACTAGTCAATGAGGAAATTTAAAACAAATTAAACAATTTCTTAAAATGAAAGAAAATGGAGAAACCTATGAGATACAGAAAAAGCAACACTTAGAGGGAAATTTATAACAATAAATGCCTACATCAAAAAAACAGATAGATTTCCTATAAACAACCTAATGATATATCTCACCACTAGAAAAGCAAGAATAAACCAAACCTAAAATTAGTAGGAGAAATATTGAAAATAAGGATAAGAGTAGAACTAAACAAAACAGAAACTAAAAAAATACAAAAGATCAATAAAATGAAAAGTTGGTTTTTTTTTTTTTTGGAAAAATAAACCACGTTGCCAAAATGTTACCTAGCCTAAGGGAAAAAAGAAAATGGGAGAAGATTCAAATAAAAGCAAAAATGAAAAAGGACACACTATAATGCTATACCACATAACAAAAAATATCATTAGAGACTATTATAAACATCTATATGCCAACTGTCACATCCCACTCCTGCCACCGCTTGTCAGGGCCCAGGACTGGCTAGATCTCGGGCCCAGCTTAACTTGGTTCCGGACACAGACCGCTAAGCTACCTTGCTCAGGAACATTTTCTCTTAGGTGCCTGAGGGCTATCTACTTTAGCAGGAGAGAGAGAGAGAGAGTGTCTTAGAGAGAGTAAAGCAGTCTTCTTATAAAGATAGATCTTAGTCTTTAGCAGAGCATTAGTAATCTTCAGCAGAGCGATGCTCTGCTGGTGTTCTGCAGGCAGGAGAAGAGACAGAGTTAGAGTAAGCAGGTCCATGACAGAATGCACATGCTCCCGACTGCCTTCTCCTCCAGCCTATTATAAAGCTGTTCTCATGCCTCTCAACACTACAGGCATAGAGACTGCCAATTCACCAATGCTCTCATCTCACCAGCTCTCTCATGCTTGTTAGGAGAGCTCAATCCCTCTCCATATCCTTTTCACCAAGGTGTTCCATTATTGAGCTATACAGGTATTTTCTTGTAACTCTCACTCCTCCTAGCCATAAGCTATATGGGCTGCTACAGCCAACAAATTGGAAAACCCAGAGGAAATGGATGCTTGGACACATATAATCTGCCAAGATTAAACCAAGAAGTAATAGAAAACCTGAACAGTCCAACAATGAATAACAAGTTTGAATCTGTAATAAAAAGTCTTCTAAAGAAGAAAAGCTCAGATGGCTTTACTGCTGAATTCTATCAAACTTTTAAAGAAGAACTAATATCTATTCTCAAACCATTTCCCCAAATTGAAGAAGAATGAATTCTTCCTAACTCATTTTTCAAGGCCAACATTACTGTGATACCAAAAACAGACTTGGATATAACAAAAACGGAAAACTACAGGCCAATATCCCTGATGAACACAAATGCAAAAATCCTCAGCAAAATATTGGCAAACAAAATCCAACACCACATCAAAAGATTAATACACTGCAATCAAATGAGATTTATTACAGTGATGAAAGGATGGTCCAACATATGCGAATCAATATACAATATATCATATTAGCAGAATGAATAAAACTTTATATCATCTCAATAGATGTAGAGAAAGTATTTGATAAAATTCAACATCCCTTCATAATAAAAACTCTCAACAAATTAGCTATCAAAGGAACATACCTCAACATAATAAAGGCACAACTAATACCATATTGAATGGGGGAAAGCTGAAAGCATTTCCCCTATGAACTAGAAGAAGATAAGGATACCCACTTTTGCTACTCCTAGTAGTGGAAGCAATCAGGCAAGTGAAAGAAATGAACAGTATCAAAACTTGAAAAGAGGTAGTCAAATTGTCCTCTTTTCAGATGACATGATCTTGTACATAAAAAAAACCTAAGCACCCCACATGAAAAAACTCTTACAACTGAGAAACAAATTCAGTGAAATTGCAGGATACAAAATCAACATACAAAAATCAATAACATTTCTTTCTTTTTTTAATTAAATTATAGCTGTGTACATTAATGCAATTATGGGGTACAATGTTCTGGTTTTATATACATTTTGAATTCCTTCTATCAGTAGCATTTCTATACACCAATGACAAACTAGCTAAAAAAGAATCAAGAAAGCAATCCCAAACCGGCTGCAGTGGCTTAGGTCTGTAATCCTAGCACTCTGGGTGGTAGGATTACACCTGAGGCACAAAGCTCAATTAAGCTCAGGAGTTTGAGACCAGCCTGAGCAAGAGTAAGACTCCATCTCTACTAAAGATACAAGAAAAAGTTGGACTTTTGCAGGGACACTTGTAGTCCCAGCTATTGAGGCTGAGGAAGGAGGATCACTTGAACCCAGGAGTTTAAGGTTGCTGGAGTTAGACTGGCACCATAGTACTCCAGTCTGGGGCAACAAAGCAAGACCTAGTCTCAAACAAAACAAAACAAAAGAGTTAAAAATATCTCTATACATACTCTAAAATTTGTTCTTTCTTTAATTTAGATCATCAAAGTCTTACCCTTACTGTTTTGTTGTGTCCCAAACTCAGAATAGCTTTTACTGAATAATGCTTTAACACTATGTCAACTAGGACCTACACTGAAGCACATTAAAGGAATCAGCCTTAGCCCTAAATAAGTGTTTCATAAACTTACAGAAAGACAAAGCAGGCAAGACAAAGATGGTCATGGATCTACCTGAATACCTCAAGACCTTAACCAGATAAGACAATATGTTCTATGAAGGGAGAAATGTACTGGTGCCACGATGAGATGAGGACAAATTATGAACAAAGCCAAGGAGGATGAAATTCTCTGGGGAGGAACTAGAGTCGAAATCAGATTTCACCACTAAAGACCCTTCCTTCATAAACTCAAACATGGATCTAGATAGCTGCAAATGTGGACATTAATGGCAATGTTTGGATAAATGAGTATGAGATCTTAGATATACATTGAGCATATATGACTTTTAAATAAAGGTTCAAAGCACAAAAAATATCATGTGAAATTTTAAATAATTTTTACCCCTCAATCTTAGGATGATTCTCTTTTATGTAACCCTAACATTTTTCCATTTAGCTAAAATCTGGCCATCTTTTAAAGTTCAGCTTTTAAAATTATAATGACAAGTATAGTTCAAGTGGAACTGATTTTATTTCAATAAAACTCAAACCACCTTCCTCTCTTACACATACTTTGGAAGTCTCATGGCTATTTTCAAATTCTTTGAAACTGTGAGACTATGTCCACAAGGCAGTAGGACAGGCTTTCCCTTTGTCACAGAGAATTTTCCAGTAAACCAATCATTTGGTCAGAATGATGTGGAGAGTTTAGTTCTAGACCTTGATAGAAAGTCCAAGCTTTCTCCAAAATAGCCAGAGCAGAAACTGATATTTATTATAAGACAAATTGTGATACTATGGATCCATACTAAAGGGTCTGAAATTGAAGAAAGGGGTTATTAGGTTAGATCTCTATGGAAAAGGAAATAAATTCAACATGATCCTTTTGATCATCTTAAACTCTGTGGAAAAAGGAGAGAAAAGTGTCTAGACGAGTGTTCAGATCATGATTCATGTTACCATAACATCAATAATTCCACTTAAATCAATAAATTCAATGAAAGTCCCCGTTAGTCTATCCTTATCTGCCCTTGAAAACTGACAGATTAGAAACTCTCACTTTTAGCTTTGCTAAAGATATTTCACCATGGTTTTCTGTTTTAAACACCTAAGTTAAATCACTTACCTGTCCCAAATCTTTAAGTAGAATGTTCCTCTTATCACCTTATAAAAAGAACATTGAAACACTACTGCCAAGTGTGAATTAGTACTATCAGTGGTTATAACCAAAGACTTTCCATAATATCCTCAAGTTCAACTTTCTAGTTTTTTTCCCTCCCACATTTGTAGCAAAAATAATCTTAGGCCAGGTCAAAGGTGAATTCTATACTAAGTTTCTTGGTAATCCACACTTTTAAGAATTTTCTTGATGATGGGCTTCAGTTCAATGCTTTAATGAGTGTTCTGAGAACACAAGTGGTTTCCTGGCTTTGTGGTTAGAACATGGTACTAAGCAAATACCATTAGTGATTGTTGAACTTTGGGTATCTCAGCAGATATGAGCTGAGCACTTACCTGAAATAAAAGGATTTATATATTTCATCTCAGAGAAACACCACCTAAGAATAAAACAAAAACTGCCTGTCAGTTGAGGCCCTATTGATATAATACCTATCATTTATCAAAATCTATCATGTTCTTGACACTTAACTAAGTCTTTTATATAGATTATCTTGTTTAATTTTCACTAAAACCTGGGACTAGGAGGGGGTTGTTATTTCTTTACACACAAAAATCCTGGGACTCCAGAGAGTTCAGTGACTTGCTCAAGCTCATTATATAATCAGAAAATAGTGAGTCAGAATTCAAATCTCTAGTTGCCTGTCTTTGACCACTATTCTGTATCATCTATTTTAGACTTGGCCAAAGATGAAGAGATGATTCTGAAATGATTTTCTAGGGCAGTAATTGAGAACTGTGATCAAGTATCAATTTTGGGGTGTGTGCATATGTAATAATTTACAGCCTTAAATGCCCAGATGCTCCTTTTTCAGGGCTCTGACACTAAGCTCAGGTGGAAATACATTATTCTGCTGTATCCCCACATTTTAGCATCCTCTGTTTCTTTACTTTTTTGCTCCCAAATCTTGTAAGACAGTATTCCCCAAAAGTGTGGCCCATGGACCACTTGTTTCAAAGATATGAAGTCTTTGTAAAGGGCTAGATGTGACGGCTCATGCCTGTAATCCTAGCATTTGGGATTTGGCTGAGGTGGGTTGATTGCCTGAGCTCACAGGTTGGAGACCAGTCTGAGCCAGATTGAGACCTTCATCTCTAAAAATAGCCGGGCGTTGTGGCGGGTGCCTGTAGTCCCAGCTACTTGGAAGGCTGAGGCAAGAGAATTGCTTATGCCCAGGAGTTTGAGGTTGCTACGAGCTATGACACCATGGCACTCTAATACCCAGGGTGACATTGAGACTCTGCCCCTATGCTACATGTACTAGATTAGAATTTCCAGACAATGGTGGCAACGAGAAACCCAGAAGTTTCTTTTTCCTTGTAAATTTCAGACTACTCATTTCCTTGGAGCAAAAGAGCTAGGGTAATCATAAGGAAATAAATGGAAAGCTAGCTACTATAACAATCAGTCTAACATTGAGTCAGATTGGTATTAAGAGAAACACTATTAAGTGAGAAGGAATGGGGTTATAACATTGTTTTGGAGCGGGAAAAGATCATGCAAATTGTCTATTCCAATCTTTTTCTAACAGTGCTCCATAAAGTCTCAGGAATTCTAAGGCACAACAGAAAAAGTAATTTGCTGTCAGACCTTAAAACCCTAACAAAAGCTACTGCAGAAGCTCTACTAGAATGCATTTTGTAACATGAACTTTTGTGTGAATTTGTATCTTGAATAAATGGTTTTGCAGATTTAAAAAAGTAAAACCTTGGATGCACATGGGAAAGTTTAAAAAAAATTCTTGAGGCCTAGCATATATCCAATTAAATAAAATTTATAGACATGAGTTCCAGGTATCAGCATTTTTCAGTACCAGGTGATTCCAACGTGTAGCTGAGGTTGTGAAACATGGCACCAATCTAATTCATACTTCCTCATTTGACATAAAAGGAAACCAAGACAGAAACAATGTAAAGGAGATCAGGATTAGAACCAGCATCTCTCTACTTCTAGCCCACCATGCTGTGTGGTTCTCTCTCCATATTCCAAAATGAACCAGTTATTCCTCTAAGGCTGAGAGTATCTTAATCAAAATTGTTACTGCACATTTACAGAGCTCTCCAGACTTTTTTTTACAAAGACACTGGAAGTTGGCAGAGTAAAATTTACTACTTTTTTAGAGATGAAGAAATCAGAAGTCTAATAAGTTAGTTAATAGTTTCTTAGAGGTAGGGTCAGAATTAAAATTTTTATCTTCTAATTTCTGGAGTAGGCAAATTGAGTTTGCCAACTGTTTGCTGAATGCCTAGTATGTTGAAACATGGTCAAAGATGTAAAGATAAATGAGACATTATCCATTTCCTCAAGTAGTATACAGTCTTCTCGGGAAGACAGTTAAAATACTGCACTGCATGGCTTATCTAAGAATAGCTGAAAACCTTCTTCAACTGATCTTAATAACCACACTCAATTCTCCCCATATTCAGTCTGCGGCTTCAGCCTTCTAACTTCTTCCTCACTATCACTATTAATTCTAGAGAATCAAAAGGATTTGAATATAGCTACTGCATCTCTAGGCTAGGCCATGTACCTGAAAACACCTTGGTGAGGGTCGAGAAGGGAGAAGAAGTTTCATTTCATACTCTCCAAAGCCAAGGATATGATCCAGAAGAACAGTGGGAGATTCCAACACAAAGGGCTAAATGGGTAATAAAAACTGTTCACAAAAATAATTATTTCCCTTTCACAGCATTTCAATAACTGGATAGTTTATAATACTACACACCAATGGAGAAAATTGGGAATAATATCTGTATCTACAAGTCAGAGTGGTAAAGATCACAAATGGACAAAAATATTCAAAGACAACTTTTTTTACAAGGAATTCATTAGATATTGCAAAATGTTACTATCATGATTTTATTACAGAAAATCTAATGAAAGAATGAATCTATGCTTTATTTATGGACTGAAGAAAATTGGCTAGGAATAGTTTACCACAGTTATTCTCAAACTTTAGGATTCATCAGGATGGCCTAGAAGGTTGGGTCTCATACCTGAGTTTCTAATTCAGCAGATCTGAGGTGGGGCCTAAGAATTTGCATTTCTTACAAATTCAGGTGATGTTGTTGGTTTAGGGAGAACCACTGGTTTAATATAAAGGTTTACAACATGCCACAACACACACACACACATTGCAAAGTATGATATTTTAACCATTATTCATTTCATAAACCATAGCCTCCCCACCAACCAAATACCCCCAAATAAGACTTAATCAGGAAGAAGTTAAATGGGTATTAACTTAAGGAAACAGTCTGAGAACACAGAAGAATGAGTTGTAACAGTAGCACCTTGAGAGCCTTTTCCTATCTTCAGACAGATCTGTTAACACCTATTTGTTTAGAACCAGCTAAATTCTATTAGAAAGATTTAGTTTACATGACTGGGGTCCTCAGGAAGCCTTCTCAGATGCCCCAAGGAGGGGTCAGGTATTTTTACATGCATATTATCAGCTCCAATAGAATATACCTTGTGTTCACTCTTAACATTTAATATACCTTAAATTGAAATTGTCTGTCTCCTTCCTTAGACCACATTCTACTCCAAGGTAGAAAACTATGCATCAATGTACTCTAGTGGCTAGAACAGCACTCAGAATGTGGTATGTTCCAAACAAATACTTTAAAATGAATGAATAGGTGATTCCTTAGTGAATAATCAGAATAACATCAGAAGTCACAAAATCCTGAAAATTTCCCAATGACTTTTGATCTTATTCCCATTAAAAACCAAATTCATTACAATGGGCTACAGACCCCTATTATGCTGGCTTCATTTCCTACTGTTTTCTCCTTGCTTCACTCAGTTCCACCCAGGCTTTGAGACCTTAACTAGAAAAGGTATTTCAGGCAAGGAGCCATTTTGGCACATGAAAGAAGAAAGCAATTAACAGAGGCTGAGCCTCCATGTGTACCAGGCCTTGTGCTAGGTGCTTTCATGTGCCATATCATAGAATTCTCATAATTACCCTGGGACAAAGGCATCGCTATCCTCATTTCATAGATAAAGAGACCAAGCCTAGGAGTAGATTCTGAAGTTGAACAGAAAGATGTGTTCTTAGAAAGCATGCTTAATGATGACTTTTCCTTCCCTAGATACCTTGTGTTCTGTTTATGCTGTTTGCTGACACTATGACACTTCCTGTTTGACCATATGTAGTCAAAAGATGTTTGACCATCACCAGAAGACCAGAAAACCGCAGCCTTTCCCCAAGAAATTAACATGAATATTCCTCCCCTTGCTTAGCCTATAATTAAGCCTATAGACGAAAAGAATCATGGGGCCAATTTTCCTCCACAGGGAGAACTAACCTCTATTCTATGGAGTATGCTTTCTATGGTTTCTGAAATAAAACTTGCTTTCATTATATGTCTGGCTTGCTCTTGAATTTTTTTTTGTGAGAAGTCAAGGAACCACTTGGACTTCAAGTGGCTCCTGGCACTGGAAGTCACTTTCCTGTGTCAATTTGGGGTAGGGAATGTATTAGAATCTTAAATGACGAAGGGGAGTGATGAAATGGCCAACTAGAAACAGCTTTTGCTAGAGTCTCCTATCCAGAGGGAGAGATACTGGACAGAAGTGGACTCAGTGAAACAAAAGGTGGGGAGCTGAGCATGGAAAGAAGATAGACAAGTGCACATCATTTCTGTTGAGATAAGCTGCAATTCCAAGAGAAAAGAAGAAAGACAACGAAGACCAGGTACAAAGCCCAGTGCCAAGAGGATGGGAGACTCATCCCCCCAAGTAGGAGGCCCATGGAGGCTCTCTGCAAGCAAGCAGGGAACTAAGGACCTTTCACATTACCCTACGGGACAGAGTCACTCAGCCCTGGTCCTCCTCCTGTAGAGAGGTCTCACCTCTGAGCCTGGGCATCATCCTGCCTGGCACAAAAGCGAATAAATATTTTCTCTGCAATTCTGAACACATCATTCACCATCCTCACTATTATGGCTGCCTGAAGGTCTGCCGCCTGCAGAGCCTGGAGTGTTTGGTGAATTCACTGAGAGGCCATGGGCCACTAGACAACAGCGTGGAAACAGTGCCTCATGTGGAAGCAGGGGGTGCAGGGAGAGGGATACCATTCAGAGATGGTTTGTGGGCTGAATTAGTGGCAAGCACAGAGTAGATGATGCCCCAGTTCTGATTTTGGTTGGTGAACTTTCCTGACTCCCCTGCCTACTGGAGAGGACCCTACTCCAGCCCCTTGGGATTACCCAATGGATCCGCTTGAGGATTTCTGCTTTCTGGCCACTTCAGGACCCTTTGAACTCTTTCTCATTAGTGGAGTCTGTACTGCCTGGGATAATCTGATAGAAACTTTTGAACTGGGCTGTCCACTCAGGGACACTCTGAAGTTGAGTGGTGGTAGACAGATTCTCATCCTCCAGCTGTTGCTGGTGGGGGGCAGGGTATCACATGTGTCTGTATCTTTCCCCAGCTGAGATTCTACTTTAATACTGCAACTGATTAGGATTGGGTAGAGGCAGACTGACATCAAGACAAAGCCAGCTTGCTTTACTCACCAAGTAGGTCCTCAGAGTCTCTGGCTGCAGCTTTGAAAGGGACCTATGTAAGGCTGTAGGGGAAAAACCACAATCACAAGCCCCAGTTCATTGGTGAAGGGCTGGTTAGCACCAATTCTTGGGGCCCCCAATCCAGTTTCACCCCACCAGTTTTAATTGCCAAATAGTGGAAAATACTCATGGGGAGGAACCAGCAGAAGAACTCTAGAAACATGAATAATCAGAGTACATCAACTCCCCCAAGGAATGACAAAGGAGATACAATACCATCCATAGGGAAA
Organism: Otolemur garnettii; assembly: GCF_000181295.1. Classification (NCBI taxonomy): domain Eukaryota; kingdom Metazoa; phylum Chordata; class Mammalia; order Primates; family Galagidae; genus Otolemur; species Otolemur garnettii. The sequence goes on from NW_003852567.1 coordinate 985,808, forward strand.
TGGCTGAAAAGTTAGAAACAGAATTTAGAATATAGATGGCAAATAAGATGGATAGAATGGAGGAAAGGATGGAAATAGAAATCCAAAAAGTAGTTCAAAAGATGTTTCAAGTAATTAATGAATTCAAAGACAAAGTCACCAAGGATATGGACATAATGAGAAAAGATATAGCAGAGCTTAAGAAAGTGAAAAAGGCATTCAAAGAACTTCAAAATACAGTAGAGTCCCTCAGTAACAGAGTTGTGCAGGCAGAAAGAAGGATCTCAGAAATTGAAGACAAATCTTTTAAAAGATCTCAAGCATTCAAAGAGGTAAAAAAAAAAAAAAAAAAGGAGAACAAGAACAGAACATTCCCTGAGAGTGTATGGAACATTCTGAAAGATGAAACATTCAAATTATAGGGATTCCTGAAGGAGAAGAGGATGATGTAAGTAAAGGCATGTTCTACTCCATGATACTATGGTAGATAATTTCCCAAGCTTTGCAAGAGATACAGAAATTCAGATACTAGATAGTTTTAGAACCCCAGCATGACTCAATCCAAATAAAGCATCTCCTAGACACAATGTAATTAACTTTGCCAAAGTTAATATGAAGGAGAAAATCCTGCAAGCAGCCAGGTGTAAGAAAAGTATTACCTACAAAGGGAAAAATATCATGATGACCGTAGATCTTTCAGCTGAAACTTTTCAAGCCAGAAGAGGATGGTCATCCATCTTCAGCTTTCTAAAACAAAACAACTTTCATCCTAGATACTGTATCCAGCTAAATTGAATTTCATTTGTGATGGAGAAATCAAATACCTTTTTTTTTTTTGAGAAATTAAATAATTTACTGACATCCATACGTTACAGAAATTTGCCATAAGTAGACGACCTTTCCAGGAAATACTCAGACCCTTTTTCCCTAATGACTAGCATGATGGTCTACCACCAAAGTAAACTCACCCAGAATTTAAAGAACAAAAATCTATTGGGAGGCTGAGGTGTGCGGGTCACCTGAGCTCATGAGTTCAAGACCAGCCTAAGCTAGAGTGAGACCCTTTCACTCACAAATAGCCAGGCATTGTAGTGGGTGCCTGTAGTCCCAGCTGAGGCTGAGGCTGAGGCAAGAGAATCACTTGAGTCTAAGAGTTAGAGGTTGCTGGGAGCAATGACCCTAGGGCATTCTACTGGGGGCAACAAAATGAGACTCTGTCTCCAAAAAAAAAAAAAAAACAAAAAAACAAAAAAACCAACCCTAGCACCCACAATAAAGAAGGAGTTAAAAACTTGCACTGGACCTGTGAAAAACAAGATGAACAAAACACTACCATACTTGTCAATTCTTTCAATTAATGTAAATGGCTTAAACTGTCCTCTAAAGAGATACAGGTTGGCTGACCATATACAAAAACTCAAGCCAGGTATCTGTTGCTTCTAAGAGACTTGCCTTACCTTAAAGGATAAAACAAGAATCAGGGTGAAGGGATGACAACTAAAATACAAGCAAATGGAAATCAGAAAAAAGCAGGGGTTGCGAATACATATGATATCATATGTATTCATATGATACTGAATACAAGTCAAATTGAAAGCACTTCCACTCAGATCTGGAACTAGACAAGGATGTCCACAGGGTGCATAAGTGTTAATTATTGACATATTGTTAACATATTACGTTCATATGTTAATTACTGACATTTGTTATGTCACTAATTAACATTTATGCACCCTACCTGAATGCTCCTTTATTTATTTATTTATTCATTTTTTTGAGACAGAGCCTCAAGCTGTTCCCCTGGGTAGAGTGCTGTGGCATCACAGCTTACAGAAACCTCCAACTCCTAGGCTCAAGAGAGTCTCCTGCCTCTGCCTCCCAAGTAGCTAGGACCATAGGTGCCCACCACAACGCCTGGCTTTTTGGTTGGAGCCATTATTGTTGTTTGGTGGGCCCAGGCTGGATTCGAACCTGCCACCTTAGGTGTATGTGGCTGGCACCTTAGCCACTCAAGCCACAGGCGCCAAGCCTGCTCCTTGATTTATAAAAGAAACTTTAATAGATATGAGCAATATGATATCTTCCTGCACTATAATAGCTGGAGATTTTAACACCCCTTTGGCAGTTCTGGATAGATCCTTCAAGAAGAAACTAAACAAAGAAACAGTGGACTTAAACTTGACCCTAGAACAAATGAACTTAACAGACATATACAGATCCCTTTTTTCTAATAAAACGGAATACATATTCTTCTCATCAGCCTTTGGATCATCCTCCAAAATTGATCATATCTTAAGACACAAGTCTAACCTTAACAAATTTAAAAGAATAGAAATTATTCCTTGTATCTTCTTGAACATAACAGAATAAAGGTTGAACTCAGGAGCAACAGAAATCTTCATACTCAAAGTCATGAAACTAAATAAACTTAGACTGAATGATAGCTGGGTCAAAGATGAGATTAAGAAGGAAATCATCAAATTTTTTGGAACAAAATGATAACGAAGACACAAACTATCAAAATCTGTGGGATACTGCAAAGGCAGTCCTATGAGAGAAATTTACAGCATTAGAACCCTTCATCAAGAAAACAGAAAGACAGCAAGTCAGCAACCTAATAGGCCTTCTTAAGCAACTGGAAAAGGATTATCAATCCAACTCCAAACCCAGCAGAAGAAAAGAAATAACTAAAATTAGAGGAGAATTAAATGAAATTAGAAACAAAAGAATCATTCAGAAGATGAACGAAACAAAAAGTTGTTTTTAAAAAAATATTAATAAAATTGACAAACCTTTGGCTAGACTAAGCAGAAACAGAGAGTAAAATCTCTAATAACTTCAATCAGAAATGATAAAGACTCAGTGCCTGTGGCTCAAGTGGCTAAGGCGCCAGCCACATACACCTAAGGTGGCGGGTTTGAATCTACCCCAGGCCCCCCAAAACAACAATGATGGCTGCAACTAAAAAAAGAGCTGGGCATTGTGGTGGGTGCCTGTGGTCCCAGCTACTTGGGAGGCTGAGGCAGAAGACTCACTTGAGCCCAGGAGTTGGAGGTTGCTGTGAGCTGTGATGCCA
>NW_003852567.1:988903-1022410 GCF_000181295.1 Otolemur garnettii
AAAAAAAAAAAAAAAAAAAGAAAAGAAATGATAAAGGGAAAATAAGAACAATACCACAGAAACAGAAAAAATGTTCAGTGATTACTACAAAAACTCTATTCTCAGAAATGAAAATGTGGAGGAAATGGACCAATGCCTGGACCAATACACCACCTTCCTAGACTCAACCAGAATTAGAAATTTTGAATAGACCTACATCAAGCACTGAAATATCATCAACTATACAAAATCTCCCCAAAAAGAAAAGTCTGGGACCAGATGGTTTCACATCAGCATTCTACCAAACCTTGGAAAAGGAACTAGTACCTATATTAAATAACCTATTCCAAAACACAAAAAAGGAAGGAATCTTCCCCAACACATCCCCAAACTAGAAAAGAACTCAACAAAGAAAGAAAACCATAGACCAATATCATTAATGACTATGGATGCAAAAATATTCAGTAAGATCCTTGTAAACAAAATTCAACACCACATTAAAAAAGTTATATACCATGATCAAGTTGGTTTTATCCCAGGGTTACAAGGTTGGTCTGACATACATAAATCTATAAATATAATACACCACATAAATAAAATTTTTAAAAAGACCATATGATTCTATCAATTGATGCAGAAAAGACTTTTCATAATATCTAGCATCCTTTCATGACTAGAACACTTAATAGGCAGATGTCCATATTACCCAAAGCAATCTATAGATTTAATGCAATCCCCATCAAAGCACCAATGTCATACTTTAAAGAACTTGAAAACATTCTTAAACTGATAGAGGCCATCTACAACAAACTCACACCCAATACCATACTGAATACAAGTTAAATTGAAAGCATTTCCACTCAGATCTGCAACTAGAAAAGGACGTCCATTGTCATCACTGCTATTCAACACAGTACTGGAAGTCCTAACTATTGCAATCAGGCAAGCGAAGGAGATCAAGAGTATTCAAATGGGGATAGAGGAGGTCAAACTCTTGCTTTTCTCAGATGACATGATCTTATACCTGGAAAAACACAGGGACTCAACTACAAAGCTCTTAGAAGTGATTAAGGAATATAGCAGTGTCTCAGGATATAAAATCAATACCTACAAATCAGTAGCCTTGATATATACCAACAATTGTTCAGCCAAGAATATAATCAAAACTACTCCTTTTACAGTTAGTGCCAAAGAAGAGGAAATACCCAGAAACATATCTAACAAAGGACACGAAAGATCTCTATAAAGAAAACTATGAGGCTCGGCGCCTATGGCTCAACCGGCTAAGGCGCCAGCCACGTACACCTAAGCTGGCGAGTTCGAATCCCCAGCCCGGACCCGCCAAACAACAATGATGGCTGCAACCAAAAAATAGCCGGGCGTTGTGGCGGGCGCCTGTGGTCCCAGCTACTTGGGAGGCAGAGGCAAGAGACTCGCTTGAGCCCAGGAGTTGGAGGTTGCTGTGAGCTGTAATGCCACGGCACTCTACCCAGGGGGACAGCTTGAGGCTCTGTCTCAAAAAAAAAAAAAAAAAAAAAAAAAAAAAAAAAAAACTATGAAACCTTGAGAAAAGAAATAGAGAAGATGTTAACAAATGGAAGAACATACCATGCTCATGTTTGGGAAGAATCAATATTGTTAAAATGTTTATGGCTTGGCACCTGTAGCTCAGTGGTTAGGGGGCCAGCCACGTGCACCACAGATGGTGGGTTTGAACCTGGCCAGGGCCTGCTAAACAACAATGACAATATTAACAAAAAATAGCCAGGTGTTGTGATAGGTGCCTATAGTCCCAGCTACTGGGAGACTGAGGCAAGAGAATTGCTTAAGCCCAAGAGTTTGAGGTTGCTGTAAGCTGTGACCCCATAGCACCCTACTGAGGGTGACATAGTGAGACGTTGTCTCAAAAAAAAAAAAAATGTCCATACTACCCAAAGCAATGCCCACTAATGTCCTACTTTAAAGAACTTGAAAAAACAGTACTTCATTTCATATGGAATCAGATGAAAACCTGAATAGCAAATACAATATTTAGAAATAAAAACACATCTGGAGGCCTCACACTATCAGACTTCAGGTTATACTATAAAGCTACAGTGATCAAAACAGCATGGTACTGGCACAAAAATAGAGATGTAAATATATGGAATAGAATAGAGAATCTAGAGATGAATCCAGCCACATATCATCATTTCATCTTTGATAAACCTAACAAAAACATGCATTGGGGAAAAGAATCCCTATTTAATAAATGGTGCTGGGAGAACTAGTTAACAACCTATAGAAGACTGAAACTGGACCAACACCTCTCACTACTAACCAAAATTGATTCTCACTAGATAAAAGATTTCAATCTAAAACAGGAAACTATAAAAATACTAGAAAAGAGTACAGGGAAAATGCTTGAAGATATTGGCCTGGGAAAATATTTTATGAGGAAGAATTCCCCCTCCCCACCCCACTCCCGGCAATCACAGCAACACCAAAAATAAATTACTGGGATTTGATCAAGCTAAAAAGCTTTTGCACTGGTAAGGTTACTACAAGAAAAGCAAACACAAAGCCTTCAGAAAGGGAGATTTTTTTCCATGTTATGATTCTGAAAAAGGTCTGATAACCAGAATATATAGAGAACTCAAATTAATCGATAAGAAAAGAACAAACAACCATATTCATTTGTGGGCAAGAGCCTTGAAGAGAAACTTCTCTGAAGATAACAGACAAATGGCCAACCACATGAAAAAATGTTCATTGTCTTTCATCATCAGAGAAATGCAAATCAAAACCACTTTGAGATGTCACCTAACTCCAGTAAGATTAGCCCACATTACAAAGTCCCCAAACACCAGATGCTGGCATGGACCTAAAGAGAAGGGAACACTTCTACACTGCTAGTGAGACTGCAAACTAATACAACCTTTATGGAAAGAAGTATGGAGAATCCCATTACTAGGTATCTACCCAGAAGAACAAAAATCATTTTACCATAAAGACATGTGCACCAGAATGTTTACTGCAGCCCATTTTATAATTGCTCAGTCCTGGAAGCAACCCAAATGCTCACCAACCCATGAATGGATTAACAAACTGTGGTATGTGTATACCATGAAATACTATTCAGTCATAAAAAGATGGAGACTTTACATCTTTTATGTTTACCTGGATGGAACTGGAACACATTCTTCTTAGTAAAGTATCTCAAGAATGGGAAAAAAGTATCCAATGTATGTACTCAATAATATTATGAAACCAATATATAAACACACACTCATAGGAATGATAAAACACAAATACAGTCCAGCAAGGGGGAGGGAAGAGGAGGGCAACTGGTGGGAGGAGGGAGGGCATTTGGTGGGATCTTGCCTAATGTGCAAAATGCAAGGGTGTATTTCAAAATAACTAAGAGTAAATTTTAAATATCTTACCACAAAAAATAAGTGAGGTGATGGTTATGTTAATCAGTTTGATTTAATCATTCCATATTGTATATCAAATTATCACATTGTACCTCATAAATGTATACAGTTATGATTTTAACTAAAAATTTGATTAAAAAATAAAGGAAAAAATACTCTTAAATGACAAACCTATTTTAGCTTGAAAATACCGTGGAGGTTTTCTAGTTTAATCTTATTTTACAGATGAGGTGGTTCAGGTTCACATAGGGAAAAGTCTTTCTCACACACCTACATAGTGATAAATTGTAGAATTTAGATTCTTTCCACTAATTCACCATGCTTTGATACTACACTGGGCACTTAGCAGACATGTAATGTGCTGATAACTCACTCCTAAATTTATAAGTGGATGTCTTTTTTTGTTCAATTCTAGGTCCCATCCCCAAATTAATACCTGGCATAATAGTAAGTACTCAACAAATATCTGTTAAATTTGAACCTGGAACCCAGCAAGACAAATTCCTTGGAAGTTAATCAAAACTCAGAGGATCATTAATAATAATAATCCCCTATACACATAGAGAAAACATAGTTTTCAAAGTTCTTTTACATATATGAGCCTCTTTGATCCCCCTTAGGTAGATGTGGCAGGAATTATTAGTTTTAGGTAACAGATGCAGGAAATTCAGATGCCTCTGAAAAGTTAAAGGTCAGGGTCTCCTGTGCAAAATGTAGCAGAGCTGAGATCAGTATTCATGTCTTCTGGCTCCTGCTTCAATACCATCTCCATTATTCTATGTTGCTTCCTTTTTTTTTTGAGACAGAGCCTCAAGCTGTCGCCCTGGATAGAGTGCTGTGGCATCACAGCTCACAGCAACCTCCAACTTCCTGGGCTTAAGTAATTTTCTTGCCTCAGCCTCCCAAGTAGCTAGGACTACAGGCACTCACCACAGCACCTGACTGTTGTTAATTGTCATTGTTTGCAGGCCCAGGCTGGATTCGAACCCTCCAGCTCTGGCATATGTGGCTGGCACCTGAGCCATCTATGTTGCTTCTTCAGCTTTGCCTTTCTGCTTGTGGGTAAGGGAATAGGTTTGCTAGAAGATGTGGTTTTTCTTCTCTAAAAATCCACTGTTATAGGTACTGCCGTTTTAATTCTGATTAGATATACTCTGCAGAATTACCCATATTCTTGATACTATGAGGCTCGTTATTTCTGAGAGGAGGGTTACTATTTGTGTGTTTTGGGGCAAAGGAGGCAGTACTTTTCAGACATCACTTCCTGTAGAGACCAGAGGCAGGCCCTTTTATAACCAGGTGTTGGTAAAAGAAAAAATAATACCTAGTCCTTGGCCTGGCCTCACCACAGAGTATTTGGCACACTGGATTTCTTCAAGATCAAATGTATATTAGGGAACTAACTACAGATATTTTGCTTAAATTATCTTACCAGACAAGTGCAGTGGCTCACACCTGTAATCCTAGCACTCTGAGAAGCTCAAGTGGGTGGACTGCTTGAGCTCAGGAGTTCCAGACCAGCCTGAGTAAGAGTGAGACCTTGTTTCTACTAAAAATAGAAAAAAACTATCCTGGTATAGTGGAACACGCCTATAGCCCCAGTTACTCAGGAGGCTGAGGCAAGAGAATTGCTCAAGCCCAAGAGTTTGAGGTTGCTGTGAACTACAGCACCACGGCATTCTATCCATGGCAACAGAGTGAGAATCTGTCTCAAACAAACAAAAAGAAATTCTCTTAACCAAATTCACTTTGGTACAGAGTTCACCCTAGGTTCTAGCTATGAGGATGATTTCTGATCCAAATCAGAGCATTATAGGAGCTAAAGGCAGCCTAAACATATATCCAACCTATAGATTTCAGTTCTCATGAAGAGCTCAAAGTATTGGCTAAGAAAATGACCCAAAGTTCAACAGGGATTGCAAACTCAAATGCCTTATCAGATCCCAGCCAAGTAATGGAAAGCCCCACACAAAAATAAGTCTGTGCCTAATTTGTTTTTCAGCTATAACCATAAGTTGTTTTGTTAGAATGTGAACTAAGAGTTCACATATCTTCCAATTTTTCACAAAAGCTGGACATCTGTATTTTAAAAATATGAAATCTAGTTTTTAAAAGTTAGCTGCTAGTCCAATCTTCAAGCCTGCTGTGAACCATGGGTGGTCAGCCAGCATTTGACTTTTTCCTGTGCAGTTGGATCCTACTCCATAAGAGGGAGAGAAAAATAGCTGAAGTGCCACTTTCAAGCATGGGACAAGGTTTACGACTTTTCAGAGAATCTAGATAGTGCTGAAAAACTGGAAAACTCCCTGAGTCAATAGGAATGTAACATAGCTGGGGATCTGGAGGCATCTGCTTCATGAAATAACTAGATAAATGTGTGCCCTTTAGGTTATCTGGGATATAAAGCTCCTTTTGTTAGGTATTTCGGCAAATACCTTCTCTAGGAGTGTTTGGGAGACCAGTATACTCGAGAACGGGGCGTGGAGTATTTGAGAGAACAGTTCTCAAGAAAGTATGAGGGATGACTACCAGGAAGTACAGAAAGGGGTACAAATGTTAGGGAGTACTGGAATACCGTCTCTCTTCAAGGAATGTTGAGAGAGAGGCGATAACCTCTCCTCGGACGCCCCCTTTGGGCACCGCTTGCTCACCGTCGCCTCACCGCCGTCAACTTCAGCGACCATCTTAACGCCCCTTTCTGCGCAGGCGCCGCAGAGTCCCAGCTTCCGGCCTAGAGCCGAACCCCGCCTCTGACCACGCCCCTTCTCTCTGAGCCCGCTTCTGGCCACACCCCTTTGCTCCCGACCCAATCAGTTTCCCCTAAAGCTGCAGCCAGTGATTTCTAGCTTGGTTTTTAAGTACCCGAGCGCCCTCTCTGTGCTGGCCGCCGAGGAAATGAAGTGAAATACTCAGATCTTGTCTTTGGGTAGGTCACAGGTAGATGAAGAGAGATAGACAAGTAAATCCTAACAATGTAGAATGCGTCCGGTTTGCTTGGGTACTAAAGACTTCCAGGATACGTCAGAGCCCAGAAGGCAGTGAAAGTCAGTCATTCCAGCTAGTGGACCTGGAAGTGTGAAGGCACACAGCGGTACGGGTGTATGGTGAGTGCAAGGTGCATGCGCGCAAACTGCAAAGGCAGTGCTTTAGAAAACTTTCGCACGGTGGCGTTGGGGGGCGGGAGGGGGGGGGGACGTACCATCTTGGAGAGTTTTGGAGATTCAGCTTGGAAACTAAGGGTGACAACTGGAGGAGCTTTAACAGAAGACTTAACCAAAGTGTGTGAATGAATGAAGACAGCAGGGGAAGAATGGAAGCAGAGGATTTTAATAGTAATCCAGAGAAGAGAACCTAAAAGCCACTATTCCACTTGTAGCGGGAACTGAAGTGAGACAATGGATTCACGAGGTAATTTTGAAGCAGAAATGATAGAAGGGGACTGATTTGGAAGTGGGGAGAAGAAAGGAAGTTTTTATTTTTATTTTTTGAGACAGTGTCTCCGTCACTCTGGGTAGAATGTGGTGGGGTCACAGTTTACAGCAACCTCAAACTCTTGGGCTCAGCAGTCCTCCTGAGTAGCTGGAACTACAGGCGCCCACCACAATGTTGGATTACTTTTTCTGTTTTTAGTAGAGACAGGACCTCGTTCTTGCTCAGACCAGTCTGCAACTTCTGAGCTCAAGCAATCCCCCCTGCCTCTGCCTTGCAGAGTGGTAGAGTTACAGGATTGAGTGACAATGCCCAGACTAAAAATGACGTTTTTTAATGACTGGGCAACTGAATTATAAGGATTTATTTAGCAAGCAAATGGAAATGTAATTAGTTCCCTGCCTCGTTCCTCTAGATCTCCACCCCAGAACCAATTACCCTGCCAAGAGGCATCATTTTTTCCTTATTTCCTCCTCTTTAGGATTTCTGCTGCAGCTCTTTTACCTTGAATAGAGCCTGAATGAAAAGCCAGTGTGCATTCCTAGGCTTAACCTTCTGTTCAGTCCATGGCAGGTTTAGCTCTCTGCCAAGCCCTGGAGCCATAACTCTTCTTGGTAGGCCCCTGTCTTGTCCTCACAACCCAGGCTGTGGTCTGTCCTAGTCATTCTAGACAAAGGAAAGAGATAGTATGGACTCGTTTTCACTGGCATACATTGTCTCCTGCTCCTTTGGACCTTTCCCAGGAAGCTGATGCACTAGGCCCCATGATCCTGGTAATCAGATTGGTGGTCTCAGGTCAAGGCCAAATGCTAGCCCAGTGGTTACTGTGCTGGTTGGCACTTGTCCAGAACAATTTTAGACTATACCCCTTGGCTAACAGGTGTGTGGTAGGAGGGGAAGGGAGAAGAGAGTTAGCAAAGAACCACTGGGCCCAAATCTACCATTGGATGGTCATTCCTATGGCTTTCCAAACTTTAGCAAAATTACCAAACCCCAAAGGCTGCTATAAGGTAATTTATTATAGACAAGCCTATAATTTCCTGTAACAATGGCACATACAATAACAGCAAAGATGCTTAGTTTCTTGCTTTATGTACTGGACAGTACAGCTGTGGGCAATCCCAAGTCATAAGATGTCCAGGAGGCTGCTACTGAGGAAATCCAAGGACCATGTCATACATCTGAGCAAAGTCTAGGGAGGTCCATCTGAGACCCCCCTGAAAGTCTGTCTCTGACCTCCTAGGGAGTGTTGAGGCCGCCTCCATTCAGCCTGTATAGAGAGATCAGAGTCCAAGCTCCTCCTGTAGGGTTGAACATCTATGTGGGGTACAGCAACTGATCCAGATGAAAGAGAAAGAAGCCAAAGGCTAGATTCTTTCTGCAAGGTGAAGGACAGCCAGAAGGCAGTGGCTATAGGTAAGAAGGACTCTTTCTAGACTGGTTCCTACAATTTTTGGCTTTGTTCAGGTCCTACCCAAGAAGAAAATACTCCTGGATCCTTCAGTTAGCCCTCAGGTAGATTCATGTAAGTACAGCTTCTCATGTCCAGAAATCATCTCTCCCCTGCCTATAGTTGTGAGGTAGGGGGACTCCTGGGCAGGTGATCCCTGGTATCTGGGTTCGAAAGAAATATTCCGCTCAGGGCTCTGAAGCACCACATATACCTGATATGATCTACCACGATATGATTTGGGGAAAGGGATTACCACAGCTCATTTCTAGAAGGTATCTTGTTCAGTTTCAAAGCCTTGATCTCATTGGAGGCATACAAAACCAGTGGATTCTGCTCAAGGGACACTTTGTGTGCTTCTTCCCTGACCATACTCCAGTCTAAATCACAGGGCTCAGCAATACCTATAGGCTCATCTGACTACCTAGCCAGCCAGGCACAAGCTCTAGGATCTCTAAACTTGTTCTTCTAATAATGATGTGTATGTGTTTAACAAATGTGGTATGGAGAGGAGTAGAGATGAGATGTGGAGTGGAAGGATGTCTACCAAGAGTAGCTGACATTCTCAGAAATACTTGTCTTCTCTTTATGGAAAATCTCTCCATGTGGTATTCCCCACACTCTAGCCCCTCTCACTATAGACCTGCTAGTCAGAGATTCATGACTCTTTCTATGAAAAGCCAGATTTTTACCACCCCAAATTTGTCCTTAAATATCTTTAAACTGAAGGGGTCAAGTTCTTGACAATAAGGACCATATGCTGGCTATATAGCTAATTCCCACTGGCTCTGATATGTGGAATTGTTGCTGCTGGTTGGCACAGGAGCCAGATGTGTTCAGCTCCCCTCCTCTGTGGAACGAGACTCTGATTTGAGTTTCACAAATTCTCGGGCCACCTCATCATTGCTCCTCTGAGACAGAATCCGGAGAATGGTCAAGCCTGTCTCATCCATGTGGATCTTCCGGCCCAAGGGGCACCAGCAGGCACAACTGCCTTTGGCTGCCACATCCCTCAGAGGCATCACAGCCAGCCCAAGCACGCGATCCTCCCGGGCAAAGCAGTAATCCTTCACGCATATTTGCAACTCATAGGCCTCTGGCCCTTCTTCATTTCCCAAGAGGCTGTGGGCACAAGACAGAGGAGAAGATAGGAGGCTGGAGCTGAGGATCTTAAACTGATTTCACCTCAGTGTGCCATCTAGCCTTCCCCAACCCCTCACTCTTCCCCAACCCCTCAAGTCTTACCCCTCAGATCATCCTCACCCCATAACTTACAAGTGGAATGTCTCGTTGTATTTGGGGGCCCAGTTGTTGCTTTTGGACTTGGTTGTGAACTTTCTCTTCTTATCACTTTGGTGTGGGCCAACCATGGTCACTTCTACAAAAGGCCGGAACATACCTGCAGTCTGCCACTTGAGGTCGTTGGCAGCAACCACTGCCAAAACAAGGGAAACATGTGAAGTAGTCCCACCAGGCATTCCTAGTTCTTGAGTCCCAGGTGACATTTCCTTTGGAGGAGGGCTGAGCTAGACGGATGAACAGTCCCTATCTCTGACTGATGAGCAAGGTTGCTGAGCAAGAAGAGAGCAGACCTATAAGTCCATACCACTCACCTTTCACTGTGACCTTGTGTTCCCCAGTACCAGGGTGTGTAAACAAGTCCACCTGAATAGACACTTCTCCCACAGGATCATCCACACCAGACCCTGAGGGATAGATGGACAGATGATCCCTTATTAGACACCTCTAAGACTTTAGGACCAATTTTTCCAGGTAACCTGAGGGGTTAGGAAGTCACAACCGTACACCCTATGGCAAGAATTACCCACAGAAACCACGGAAAAGTAAGCAATGGGAGAAAGGAAAGGAGGGTAAAGAATGAGGCTGTCTTTTGCAACACAAGTTAAGCTAACAGCATCTTAGGGACATCTTCTTCCAAAAATGCACTAGGAATCTTTCAGGATCCCCAAACCTCTCCTATCTTTAAAACTGAAGAATTTTTCATTGAAAGATGTTAGGAAAGGGCAGTGCTGTCAACTTGTACCTGTGTCTAGGAACTACATCCACCCTATGGTGTCTCTTAATGAAACAATGTGGGTCTTCTCTAAAAGCAAAAACCTCCCACCTGTCTCCAGGTTTCCTAGAGACCACTAGTTGAGATGCTGCCCTACTCAGAAAGACTTCATCCTGCCCAAGCCTAGACCCTTCCACAGAACAATTCCCCAGTTCCAATCTGCAGACTCCTCTCAGCAGAGGCCCTTCCCCATTTTGAGAAAACACTAGTACCCCGTGACCCAGATAAAACCTTTCTTTGTCCTGAGGTGGAGGGGTGGGGGAACTCTGAGGAAAGGACAAGGGTCAACAAAAGAACCCTTCCTGGGCTATATGAATACACTGCCCATGTCTAACACTTGGGATAGTTTCTGAACTTTGACACCTTATTCCTCCACTCTCAGCATGAGCTGCTCATTCTAGCTCACAGGGGTCAGCGTTAGCCCATGTTAGATCCATATCTTCATGGCATATAACATACCCTTTTCCGGCCGAATGTCCTCATTAGCAGTAAACCTAATACCTTTTCCATCATGCACTGAATGAGAACAGGCAAGTCAAGAGGTAGTAGCAGCAGCAGGACAGAGAAAGAAGAATCAGTTAGAGGTCTAAAGAGTTAACAGCCATTCAAAGCAGCTCTACACATACTATGAGGGAGGGCAGAGGGGGCTGGGGTTGGGTAGAGAAAGAAGTCGCAGCTGGGCTCAGTGCTTGAGTATTCCAAATTAGACTTTGTGGGTCAGAGATCAACCAAATCATGGCAAAAGCAGTAGAAAACAGAGAAAGTATCTCAGGGCAAGCAGGGCAAGGATGGTTACAGGCTCTAATTTCCTAAGGCCTTAAATGAGAAAGAAACACACACCCATATTTTCATATTATCACTGCAATTTTCACCCCTGCTCTTACCTCTTATGTACCCACCATTCTAGCCTCTCCTTTTCCCTTATGTACCTTAAAGCACAATGCTTCTAAAAAGTCCTTCAGGATTAACTTAGATCAGCCCTGATGATCTAAGCTCTGTAAAATTCTCCCTGTCACCTTGAGCAAGACCCATAGCTACTTCTTTTGCTCTCTCTTCTTCCCACCTGGACTGGAAATGAGAGCAAATGTGGAAAATTAAGCAGTACTGCAGGTCTTGCCCAGCTTCTCACCTTCTATCACCTCTAGTCTAACTGTTTAGACCCCTTTCCCCTCCAGGTCAGCCTCCAACTCCCTCTCCAACAGGTTCATTCTCCCAGGCAGCCTGTTCAGGTTTCCCTGGAACAAGCAATAATAAACATGATTGAAGGTGCCTCCTGGGAGGGCTCTGCTCAAGGGTCAGGTCAGAACTTCAATCTGAGCCACAGCTATGCAGGTGTGTTTTGTTTTGGACAAGACTGGCTAGAGGCAGGGAGGGGCTCTGAGGACTGAAAGTCACTGGGAAAAATCCAGTGGCCAGGGTTCCTTGTGCATAAGCTGGAGCCTCAGCTGTGCACAGGGCCCCGTGACTCACACCTTCTCTTCAGCTGCCCCCAGGCTTTGTCTCTTTTTTCATCTCCTTGTCCACACTGGAGAGTCAGGAAAGTCTTTTGCTCTCCTTACCCAAGACAGCTCTCAGCAAGCCTCCCAAAGCTATGAACATTCGTAAGTTTCTCATAGCTTCCTCACATATTTTTCCGTCTGCTCACAACAGCCAGGGTACACTCCTTGAGCTCAATAAACATGCACTGGCCAAGCAATGTCTGGGAAAAGACATTCCTGTGATTCTCTTGTCAGGTGTGGGTATCAACTGGAGGCTAAGTATTGAGGTCTCATCAAAAAATTCAAGAGCTGAGTTAGAAGGACTTTCTGAAGAAATAACTGGATCCTCTCCCAAGAACACAAAGATACTGACTCCCTAGGGGCAGATATATGTCAGAGAGCAGAGCTGGGTCTCTGCCCTTAGGGTCTTACCCTGGGCAGTCTGTGAGCGCACAAAGGTCTTGATGAGAGTGTCTGTGGTCTGTGTGTACAGAGACAGGGCATAGCGTAGGGACT
This sequence comes from Otolemur garnettii, assembly GCF_000181295.1. Taxonomy (NCBI): domain Eukaryota; kingdom Metazoa; phylum Chordata; class Mammalia; order Primates; family Galagidae; genus Otolemur; species Otolemur garnettii. The sequence goes on from NW_003852567.1 coordinate 1,001,246, forward strand.
GCAGATCTGGGCTCTTCTCTAGGAAGGTTTTCTTTAGCCCATTGCCGCCTGCATGGAAGTATTGCTGAAAGATAAAAGGGCACCCGCTACTGCTTCATCCCCTTACAGAGAGGAAGCTCCCCAGTGCTACCCTCAGAGAAACAGGAAATGACTTTGTGAACAACAGGCCATTTGGGAACACCAGGAGAGCCAGAGTTACAGCCTCTCAGGTAAAGGGAACTGGGTATTTGGCAGGAGCAGTAGGGGATGGCCACATTCCTGGAGGTGGTCCTGTTTGAAGGACAGGCCTATCTAGACAAGCACAGAAATGGAATAGAAGCATATCAGGAAGAGAGACTAGTCAAAAGTGCTCTCCTACTCTCTATGAACCTTAGCGAATTTGATACTTTTGACATACCTCTCCCAAGTGCCTTGAATCAGGTTCATAGGTTCCTGACTTATTATTACTTTACCAATGAATTGTAAGTCTCTTGAGCTTAGGAACCATATCTGATTCTCTCTGTATCCTTGACAATGTGTAGTGCCTCTCTTCTGAATGTGGACAGGTAAAAGCCTGAGAATACCCAGTCTGGCAGAGCGGGATGCCCGGGCCAAGTGCATGTGGTCATGAAGACTAGAAAAGAGGGAGGTTTTTACCTTGATGGTGTCCAGGGCAAGGTCGAGAACAGCACACTGCTTTGGAGTAAGACTCCTTGTTTCTTCTCGTGCCATGTGGTCCTGGAACCCCAGAGAAAGCAGCAGCCTCAAGACAGCTCAGATGGTCCTGGAAGTCTTGCCCCCACCTGCCAGCCCACAGCTGCCCATTCCCCTCCTTCCCTTCTTTTTTTTTTTTTTTTTTACCTCCAAAGCTCTGATTTCCTTCCTCCCAGACACCCTCTCCATCTAGCCTCAGAAGGACCATGCTTGTCAAGAGGACCCCCCCACCCTGAGTACCTTGAGTTTGGAAAGATGGCTCAGTTCCTTGGCCGCAGTGAAGATCAGCTGGGTGCCCTGGGTAGAGAGGGGATCAGTCAAAAGCAGAGGACCACAAACTCCAGCAGGAAGTGAGGAGTGAGGGGAAGTGAGACAAGAGGAAGAAGTGGAAGGAGGCATCCTTACCGTCTGGTCAGTCAGAGGGGGCAGAACAATCATCCTTTCCATTGTGTTCATCACAACCCTCCAGAGCTCCTTCAGTACACGCTTCAGAACTGTCTTCTCACATACAGTGGCAAAGAGCGTGAGGCTGCAAGCCCAGACAACAAACAGGTGATGCTAGGGCAAGAGTTTGAGAGCCTCCCTGCCAAGAGTCTCCTCTGTCTTATGGCCTGTACTTGGCCCATCCCCACAGGACAGCCCTGAGCACTGTACTCACTTGCTATCCAGGAAGTCCATGAGAGGCCGGAGCACACTATCTGCATCCTGAGCCACTGAAGCCCGGGCGTTGGGCGATGCATTCCCTGTTCCCCGGACCTGGCCCAGGATGTCGGCCATTTGTCGAACACATTCATCAATCCGTACCTGGAAACTACACATGTGCGCACAGTGCATCCCTTCCCTCCCCAAACATACACTGTCCCTGGAATGGCACCAGCTATTTGGTCTCATTCCTGCCTACTCATGCTGCAGCCACAGCAGGGGCAGTCAGTAGAGTTGAGGAAGGATCCACACATCGGCAGCCAGATGGGTGGGTGTGGAGCAGGGGCTCTGGGATTGGCCAAGGACCATACCTAGCTCTAAGGGCTGTGTTTTGGGGCCACTGACCTGTTTCCAAACACCACGCTGAGCTCATCCAGAACTGTATTCAGTTTCACCTGCAGCTCCTTCAGACTGTCTGCAGCTTCAGGGTCCAGCTGTAGCCATAGGAAGTGAGCCTAGCTAGGCTGCTTCTCTGACTCTCTTCACCCCTGCCATGCCCCTACTCCCTTCTAGGGCCTTAACCCAATGCCTATCTCACATTAAGCCAGCCCAGGACCACATGGCACCATGGCCAAGCCAATACCTAGTGAAGACAGGGTGGAGTTCTGTAGCCAGGGAGCTCAGAAATAAAGGGAAAATACAGTTACCCTAAGATTCTAAGACTTACCTCCTTGCCTCCCATGGCCTCAAACATTTTCTCCAGCTGAACCCTCAGTTGCTGCATGTTGTTCATCAGGATGCAGGGCTTGGGGACAGATGGAGATGTTGAGTCTTGGCTCCTTTTAGCATAGGACCCACTAGTCTAGAGTTGCTCTCTCCTTCACACTATTTCGGAAGCCACAGGGACTTCACATATTACACATGTCTAAACACTAAGATCTAGAGCAGTGATTTTCAACTGGTGTGTCACAGCACACTGGTGTGCAGTGAGAGGATCTTAAGTGTGCCTAAGATCATTAATTATTTTTCAAAGAAGTTCAAAGCACAGTATTGTAACTCTTTTTTTTTTTTTTGATCAATGTAATTTAAGTGTGCTGCAGAAGTTTAACTATAGGTTCAAGCATGCTATGAGATAAAAAAAGGTTGAAAAACACTGCTCTAGAGTCACTTCAGACAATTCTTCTAGAACAAACACTAAAAGCAAATGATTTTATCTTTTAAGCTGGATGGTAGGTATTCAAGTATTCATGATATTATCTTTTACAACTCTCTGAATGCCTTAAAATTTATTTAAAAGACTAAGCAGAGGTCTAGCTTAGCAGAGGATAATGTATCAAATGGAGACTGAGAGGAACTCTGTCAAGGTCTCATTCTGTGGCATGGATCTCGAGGGAAGTCGTGATGGCCATCAGGTCAGGAGCATCATCCTGATCCGGAGCTGTACAGATAACTTCAAAAGCAAGAATTCAAATGTCCTGTACTCTTTCTCTAGGAGTCCCAGGGCCTGACCCTACCAGTTTCTCCTTTGTGCAGTAAGCTGGGAAGTTCTTTGATAAGATGTCTGCGTACTGCATCAGCACCTTCCCAATGGTCTGAGAAAAGAAGAAAAAAGGAAAGAAGATGGAACTCTTAGCTTTCCACACAGGACTCTTGTAACTCTGAGGTTACACTTCTTCTCCCAGGACAACAGGGAGGTAAAGGGGAAATCTCACAAGACAGAGCTCCCTCTTGACCACAGAATAGTTCTGAGACAGACCTATCTGTCTTCCCCAGACACAAGCAAAGGAGAACAGGGTAAGGCTTTACCTGAAGGTCACTGTAAAGAGAGCTTGAGCTCAGGCCTATGACTAGCACAAGTATGGTAGCGGTAAGGGAAAGGAGGGAAGGTGGAGGGAAGATCATGGTCACCTTAGTAAATCTCCTCATGTAGTGGGCAAGGATGCTGGGGTCTGGGCATTCCAGCTTCCGGATGATCTCAAAGCTCTGGTTGAGTTGTGTGAAGACATCCACCACAGAGCAAGAAAAGAGTGCATGCTCTGATGTCTGCTGGAACTAAGAAAGACCACAGGGTCACTGACCACAGACAGGGTCACTATCCACAGCTGCTACCTTTTCCCAAGCTCATAAAGTTCAGAAGGGCTCCACCCAGCCGGGGTGGCTCAGTGGCCCTCAACAGCTATCCTATGGACTATGCAAGGAAAGGATAGCCATCTTGGCTAACATTGAGGAATTTTTGCCAAAAGCTAATTACCAGGAGACGTGGCCTGGGCCCTGTGCAGCTTACCCCATCCTTCTTATCTCGTTCCAGGGCCCCATGCAGGAATTCCAGGGATACATCCTCATTCTCATCCAGCCACTGAAGCACAAACTGCTCAAACCACCTGCAGCCAGAGTAGAACTAGAGTTTAGAAAACCAGCATACGCCATGTACCTGACAGCTCCATCAGACTGGGATCTTCCATAAGACAGGACATGGTTTGACACTTTTTTCTAAAGCAGTGTACGAGACAGGATTGCTGAACTAAAGCCATACCCACCCAAAGGACCCTCTTTCCTTCCCTCTGTAATGCCCCCAAGATGACTCACGCTGGGTACTCAGGCACCTGCCCCTGGAGGGCAGGCAGATCCCGCACATATTCATTGTGGAGCCACTTCACCTTGAAGTGCAGATTCATGTAGTCAGCGCTCTTACACAGCCGGTCTTTTTCATGCTCTAGTGGTGAGGAGGGAGGCTGGGTCAGGTCCCCGCAGTAGAGACCATGGCTCCTGAGCCTTCCCAAGGGAGGAATTCTGGACAGGCAGCTTTATCTCATGTCTCAGGACAAGGGTGATTACCAACCTCTTTCTTACAGCCATCTGCCCCCTACCAGTGTTCTGTTCAGCAACTCTCCAAGAGCCTGATCCAAATCTTCCTCTAGAAAGACTAAGCCAGACTCCCAGGTTAAGCCTGTATTCTTCTTGCTCTAGCTTTTAGAAGTACAAAGTGAGGTCACTGGCCTCTAGTGGAGAAGAGGAGAGAGGGCTGTGTGTGCTAAAGCTAATTAGCAGAGAGACACCCAGGACTAGAGAGGAACAGTAGTTTTCCAGGCTTTTCTAATCCTGGTGGCTGGGTCATCCCTCTGATAGGTTTCATGGCAGAGATGAAGGGGTGTGCATGGCATGAATGGGTCAATGACAATTACACAGAGATAGGGAGTACCACAGTGAGCCTGAGGTGACTGAAGGAGCAGTTGAGTAGCTGGTATCACAGAATCCTGAGGCAAACTGAAAGGCTCCAGAGCACAGCTGAGACACTGAGAGAACTAGTTCTTGGAAGTATGCAAATAAGAACAGTCAGTTTGGAAACCATGGAAACATAGCCAGAGAAAGGATCATCATGCTGCAGAAAATGGGACACGTAATTATGGACTTGAAAAGTCATCTAGCTGAATCTCCAGAGCCTTCTGGAAAATCTAGGACAAAGATCACTCACAGCTTACTCAGAGAGTTCTGATTCCTGGCCACACCCAGAGGTTATCTTCCTCTACCCTCTTTAAAGTTGAAGAATTAATTTGAATAATAAAAGTCAATTGTGTGCTAACACACAACATAAAGGTAAAAGCAAGCAAATAAGAGAAAATACTAAGCAACAGAGCAGGGAAGGCCGGTGTCCTGGGGACTCTATGCCATAGGTGAAACTCCTCTAAGTCAAGTCAGAGCATCTCATCTGGGGCAGCTGGCCCTGTGAATCAGTGCAGCAGACACTCAAGGAGATAATGGGAGCCCAGGATTCAGCCTTGTAAAGGTTCTAGTCCCAGGGATTTTATCTCCTGGCTCTACAGGCAGCACTACCCCAACCTAAAGTCGCACTTCCAGTCTCTTCTATGAGGCAGTAAACAGAAGAGGGAAAAGGTATAAGACTAAAAGCAAAGGGACAACAACCAAAAGTTCTTACCACCCAGAAAGAGGACTTTTCGTATACGAATGACAGTGGTTGCTTGTGATAGAGCAGAGATACCAATGAGCAACAAAGAGAGTGAAAAAATCAAGGACATCAGAGACCCTTTCTTCCACACCCAGCCCTTGCTGTCCTCAAACCAGTCTAAGAATCCAGGAGGATAAAAAGGTACCACCAGGAGGGCCTTCCTCCTTCCTGGTCAGCAGCCCACCAGAAAGGTATGCAGGGCAGGGGGTTCATCACTCCAGAACTGCCTAACTCTTTTAGAGACCTTACTACATTTACATATAATTCTCACTTTCTTTATCAATTCATATCTATACCCTGGCCCCAAGCCACAATTTCTACATTAACTTATGTGGTGTAAAAACTAACAGATGAATGCTGAAATGCTGGTCACACTTTAAACCATTGTAACAAGTCCCATGGAGTCATGCTCCAGTAATGTTGCTTGAGGTTGTTATATGTGTGTATGTGTGTTTATGTGGCAGGGGTATCTCTCAGAAGGGGCAATCATGTATCCATAGCCTTCTGCCCCTGACTTCTATTTTCTTCCCTACATTCATCTTTCATCTTGGAGAGTTCTTTCAAACTCATGGTTTCAACTCTCCAGTTAGCTGGCATCTCCCCCAAATCTCCCTTTGCTTCTGATAATGTTCATAAATGGTTTTGATGGAACATCTCTCATTGTGCCTGGATTTAACTCTAGTTCCCATCTCTTACCATTGTAACATCTTCAGCTAAAGTGGAACAAAGCATACCAACTAATCTTACCCCCTTGATCAATGCTGAACATCATCCTGAAATCCTCCTTCTTCCTCTTTACTCACATCCAGTTAAATCACCAACCTCTGATTTCACCTCAAAAATGTCTCTGGAATTTATTTCCTTCTAGCTACACTATTAGTTTCTTAGGTCTCATTACCACTACCTCGAACCTATATTACCACTAGAGCCTCCAGACTGGTCATTCCCCTTCCTATCCATTCTCCACAGAATGAGTGCCCTTTTTACAAGATAAATCTGATCATGTCAACCCTTTTCTTAACACACATCTTAACTGTCTCACAAAAGCCTACAAAATATACATGGCTTACAACTTCCTTCATGAGCTGGCTCTGTCCTCCTCACTTATCCTCACTTCTCACTCTTTCCCTAGCCTCGGAAGTTCTGGTCACACTGAACTGCTGCTTCCAGTTCTCTAAGCATGCTAGCTCTCTCTAGTCCCCACGTCTTAAACATGGCATGGTGTACCCTCTGCATGAATTTGTGTCCCTTTCTTGTTACTACTTTCTCCCTACTCCCCACTGGCTAAATCCTATCATCCTTCAAGTTTCAGCATGTACATCACCTCTTTCAGGAAGCCTTCTCAGGTCCTTAGAGTATGGGTTACATGGTACTCCTGTATGTACCCTAATACTTGTTCCTTTTGTGGCTCTTATGATTTGTACTGTAATGGCCAATTTATATGTCTGTTTTCTAGACTGGTCTGCAAGCTTCTCAAAGACTGGGGCTATGCCTTATTCATCCTCTTGGAGCTCCAACAACTGGCACAGCACCTAACCATAGAGAAAACACTCTAAAAACCTGGTAAATGGACTGGGAATTTACTGCAAAGGGGTAGGAAGAAACTTTCCATTCCATATTTTAACTGGGAGTGTTGTTACATAGATGTGTTTATTTGTCAAAACTCAAATTGTATTCTTAAAGTGTTTTTATTTTATTATATGTAAATCATACCTCAATAAAGTTGACTTACAAAATATCTGATGAAGAATAGCATTTTCTTTTTTTTTTTTGAAACGAGCCTCAAGCTATCCCCCTGGATAGAGTGCCATGGCATCACGCTCACAGCAACCTCCAACTCCTGGGCTCAAGCGAGTCTCCTGCCTCAGCCTCCCAAGTAGCTGGGACTACAGGCGCCCGCCACAATGCCCGGCCATTTTTTGGTTGCAGCCATCATTGTTGTTTGGCGGGCCCGGGCTGGGGATTCGAACTCGCCACCTTAGGTGTATATGGCTGGCGCCTTAGCCGCTTGAGCCACAGGCGCCGAGCCAAGAATAGCATTTTCAACTTCCCTTTCACAGTTAGAGTCAACACTATCCTATCATCCAGGCACCCAAACACATTCCCTTCTCAGGCCCTCAGTATTCTGACAATCACTAAGTCTTGCAACAACTTCCTTCCAAGTCTATTAAAGCCCATTCTTTCCTCTCCACTTTTCTGTTCTAATCCCAGCCCCCTCCCCTCATCTCTAAATCATTATATCAGCCCTTCATCATCTGCATTCTCTGCTTCTATCTTTCCCTACCGAGCTGCCCCTATTTTCTAATGAGATAAAATCTTATTAAAATACTACTTTGTTCATGTTGTAGCTCTGCTATCAGCTTATAATGGTTTCTTATTCTGCTTAATAACTAAGACTTATTCAGTGTTAAGTAAGTGCCAGGCATTATACTAACTATGTTATATACATCTCAGGTACTTCATCAGCTCAGTGAAATAAAAGCTGTCATCACCTCCATCTTACAGATGAGAGAATGGGAGTTCACAAAAATTAAGGGGTTGGGTCCAAAGTCATACTGCTAAGGAGGTAGTAAAACTGAGATTTGAAACTAGGTCAACACTGGTTCTTTCTCCTAAAGTAGGAGTTTGAGTTTTCAATCCCTTTGTGTTTGTTTTAAACATTAGCAGAACTCCCCTTTCAAACGAGATCTCAGGTAGAATCCCATATAAGGTTGATAAAATTGACTCAGCTAACAGCAAGTAAAAGGCCTGAAGCCCAGCCCATTGGTTTCCCCTTTTAATTTAGCTCCTGAGATAACTTCTTTCTGAAAAACTCTACTCAACCTCATAATATGCCTCTTGTAGCCTCCATTTTTTTATATGTATTTTTCTTTTCCCCCAAACCCCTGGAGATGGAGCTCTTCAAGAAGTGAGACCATTCTCCTCATCAGGCTTGCTAAGTATTGCCTATGGAAAGGGACAGGTGATCTCACTGGTCCAACAGGCTAAGGGTTACAACACAGTGTGGCAGAAGGTAGCCACTGCTCTGAGGCTACATCACAGAATATACCTGCACAGTTTGTTGCTGGCTCAAACTTAACATAGATCTTGAAGGTTTCTTTTAATCTCAAGACTCACTGATTCTAAATCTCAAAAGTTCAAGTGTCTGAGAGCGACCCATTTGTCCTGCCACTCTATACAAATAATAGATCTCGACTCTACTTTGCCCTTGCCCAGATAGCTCCTCTGCCTTCAAGATCCACTTTCACAGACTGAGGAGACAGACTAATACATACAAACAGGAGAGGTAGATAGACTAATATATATATATATATATATATATACACACACAGATAGATAAGCACAGATGGGTACAGATGGAAAGTCTGATACAGGTAGGGAGTGATAAGTGATGATCTCTGTGGTCTAAGGTGGAAAATGAATAAATGGATAAGCTGAATGAATAGGATATACAATAATTTTCCTGTGGCCTTGTTCTACAGGAGAAGTGAGGGAAGAACTATCTTCCTGGCTTGGTCTCCTAATCCAGAGCAGCTTTCAAGGAAAGCCAGGCCAGAGAATCCCCAGTATGAGAAAACAACTATTATCTATGTATTTAAGGTTCTCTGATTCTTTAAAACTGTAAAGTATCCCACCTGGGAACCCCCACCATGGGAGGAGTTGATCTCTTGGCTAGGAAAAGTCTCAAACAGGCACTTACTCTAAGCTATAAGGAGGATCCAAATACACACAGCCTTTTATTTTCATTATTTCCCTTGGCTGTAGCTAGCTTTGTTCATCTAAGGCCTTCTGAGGCCTGCTTTACACCATGCCTACAATCATTTTAGTCTGTCGCTATTCCATGCACCCAGAACTTGTAGTTGTCTGAGAGAGGAAAGGGACAACAAACAAGGTGCTCAGGCTAGGAGCCTGGCAGCCCACTGAAGCAGGCAGACCCTTACCCTCCAATGCATATTTCATGTCTTGGGCAAACAGATGCCACATCACTTCTGCACTGACTTTTCCTACATTCAACTCCTGAGGAAACCTGGATAATGGAAGAAACCACAGTTAGAATAATACAAGAGCTATTTGATTTTATTAATTCCAAGGCTAAAGTGCCTAGTTCTTAGAGGTCATACTGGAAAGCAGAGGAGCCTAGGGACTAGGGCTAGGCTCAATCTGGAGAAAAGGGGTCCAGGAGCCAGTGGTAGAAAAATTAGGGGCAAAAGGGATCCACTTAGGTAAAGTAGGCCCAGGGGAGAGGAAGTCCAAAAGGCAAGGAACTGAGATTCAAGAGAAGCTGGAAGGCAGGCCAAAGCTAAATAAGCTGGAGAAGAAAGGGCAATGGGGTGGGCCATAAGGCAGCCCACTTTATTCACAGTAGCCAGACACATACACACATGGTCTTTGGATCCCCTGGGGCTCCCAAGGCAGCAGCCATAGTCCCCAAAGCCTCTCACTCCAGGGAGGCTGGCTCAGTCTGGGCAGGGGCCCCAATTCTGTTTCCACACTTGTCTCCAGAAACAGTTACCCAGACAGATACAAAGGACAGAGGGACAGATCGATGGACAGGAGGAAGAGGTGGCACTGCAAACATACAGAGATAGGAGGAAAGAAAGAGGTTGTTAGACAAATGGACAGACCAACCACCAAGTAGACGGGACCAAGTAGGGTGATACTCACTGGTTCAGAACAGGTGTATAAGAATTCTTATCTTCCTCTATGATCGACACAATGAGTGTGATGAGTTTGGGCCAGAAATCCAGGTTCCGAATGCTGGGCCCTTGTTCCTCTGGAGGTAGTTCCTGCTTCTTGTTCCATAGTAGATAGTAAGAAAGAGGAAGAGTCAGAGGAGAATGTGGAATTCTCCTCTTTATCTTCCCCTCCCTATTCCCCTTCCTCTACAATCAGGGACCCTTCCTTTCCCTAGGCCTGTCTTCTCTAAAACTGGCCTTCTTCCTCTGAAAATGACTACTGGGAGATTCTTGAGCACAGAGAGACAACCTGTGAGAAATTCTCCGGGACACTGCTGTGATAAGCTTGATCAGTCTAGGAAACATAAAAAGGTGCCATCCCCTTCCTCCTCCTCTCAGTTGCTATGGGTAGAGTGACAGCCTGGCTGAAGCAAGCAGCCTCTCCAGCTCTGCTAAGTAGGTCTAGGTCTAAGTGACCCCAATAGGAAGCCCTCTTCTTCTGCTGCTGTTCCTCATCTGACACCCACCCCCCCATCCTCCCATCTGCCCCTGCCCCAACACACACAGCTCAGCTCTAAGAAGTGCCTTGAATATCTGCAGGAGTGACTGAATAGAACTAGCATGTATTTTGGCTTTATTTTCAGTGGGGTAGGACTGTCATTAGGGTGAAGAACTACCTCTAAGAAGCTATTTGCCTAGCCAGATAAGAAAAGGCCTTGCTTGGGAAAGGAATCCATGATAGATCTCAGGAAAAGAGAAGTCACTCTATATTCAGAGCCCAGACAACACAAGTAGGGGTCACAACAGAGAGGCTGGAATGGACATTACCTCCCACTGAGGCAAAGGCAGAGCTGCCCAGAAAGATAAAGGGCTTTTATATGGATGTCATATGTCACTGAAAAGTCTTCATGGTTCTGAATAAGCCTGTGTTATTCAGAAGTTACCAGAAACCAAGAAAGAATCTACATCCTATTGATTCTACCTCTGTAATATCACTTAAATATGAGTAAACATCTCTTCCTTTTATTATTTCTCCACTATCCTGGCTCAGGCTCTTATCATTCAAGACCTCCTCACTGGTCTCTCATCTTCAATCCAATCCCTCTTCTTTGCAGTTGTCAGTGATCTTTCTACCAGGAAAATATCAAAATGTTACTCCTCTGCTTAAAGCTCTTCAATGGCTATCAATAAAGTAAAACTCTGTAGGCTGACACAAAGGTCCTCCAGAATGTGACTGCTCAATCTCATACCTTACCACTTCTCTCTTGCTGTAGCCATCACAACACCACTATCACCACTTATTTAGTCCTTATTGTGTGCCAGGCACTGTGCCAAGAACTTTACACACATCATCCCATTTAATCCTCACAACAGCTCCCTTGAGTAAAAATTAATATCATCTTCATTGACAGGTAAAGAGAATGAAGAGCACAAGGTTACATGACTTGCCCAAGGACATGGAGCTGTAAATAGCAGAACTAAGATTTGATCCTAGATTTCTGGATTTCAAAGCTGATGCTATAACTACCCTAATTAAATTGCTTATATTTCCTTAAATTAACATATTCATGCATAGTATCACCATACGGTCTTCTCCTCCCTTCCAGCCCCTTTCTTTAGCTAATTCCTACTCTTCCCTCAAAATTCACATTGAACTTAACCTCTTCTGAGAAGTTTTCTCTTGACAGCCCAGGGCTGGTCAGATGCCACTCTTCTGGGCTCCAAGAGTACACTCTGTGAACCTCTGATATTGACAAATCAGACAACTCCAACAACAATAAAATGTTTAACAACAAAATAATAAAAACTAATAATTGTAGTAATTTGCTCCCACCTCCACCAAACAGTGAGGTCCCCAAAGGCTGACATGTGTTTCATTCAACTTTATATCTTTAGTGCTCTGCTAAATGAATAAATAGGTGAATGAACCAATGACTAAAGGTCAGTAGGTGGAAATTTTAAAAGATACCATGGGTTTATTCCAGTGCAAATACTGAATAGGGAAAAAATGCAGTTGAGAGAAAGTAAAAAGCAGATAGCAAAATAGAAAGGCTAAAGTGAGTCCCTGAATAGTTTAAGCCCTCTTTCAAAGTCCAGTTCATTCTCATGCCAGGGAATGAGACCACATATTCACATAGATGCCTGCATAGTTGAAAAATCAAAGCTGAGAACAGTGTCTTCCCCCAACCAGACAGAAACCATAAATGGATGACAGAGGAGCTCATTGTTCATAGCCCAGGAGCAAGTGAACAAAGGCCTCAGGAAAATTTCCTATGGACTTTAGAACCAATGGAAAGGTTTATAAAACCTTAAAAGGAGGAAGCCTTAAATATATGTCTGGTACAAAAAGTACATTTAGGAATGAGAAGAGGCAGCATGAACAAGATCTTAGTCTTTACTAAGGTGATCCTAGGAAGCGTTATAAATTAGATATATTCACCAAAAGAAAAATGTCCCAAGAGATTTAAGTTGCCCAAATCATCCTCTCATTTAAGGTCTATCTCAAATTCCCCTAATTTATGTAGCTTTTCCCAATATCTGATCAAGAGTGACTACCTCCTCCTTGGAATGCTTTTAATCTTATCCCTTTTTCAAGGCTCTTCTAACACACTGTTTTGGTTGGAGTTATATATGTGCTCATGAGACTGCAAACTTGCTGAAAAAGCACTGCAGTGGCCTAAAACATTCAACATGTGTTTGTCAGACTGAAAGGATCTACTCTGCACATTTATGGTCAGCAAGATACTACTGATATAAAAACTGAAATGGAGGGCAGAGGGGGAATGATACTGTGTAAGGATCTAGAAAAATATAGTAAGTCTCCAAGTATTGGGTTAGGATGCCAGACTAAAACAAGTGAAACAGATCAGCTTCACAGGAAGATACAGTCAGCCTTGATGAATAGAACTCAGAAAAACCAATCAGAGGGAAAAGTTAAATGTCTAAGAGCCAAGTAGCTCAAAGAGACAGCTACAGATCTCAGAGGAAGGCATTGCAGAACTTACATGAGTCTATATGACTCAGAATAAAATTAGCCATGGGGAAGAAAAAAAAAATTTCTGGAGTGGACTGAGAATTTACCTACTCAACCCACAAACTGCATGAATTCAAGTTCACTTTCTTCACCATCAAGTGAAAATTCTCATTGCCATTTCCATTCAACTCAGTTATGCCTTATCTTGTCCAAGAGTCCCTTTCATCTCCACGTTTCATATGGTTGAGATGGTCCATACTCTATAACTCACTCACTTGCAAGAATTTTAAGTACCCTGTCCTGAGTTCCTTTCCACCTTGACCACAGCAAAGGAAAGCTAAGGCTCCAAAAAGCTAGTGACAGCTGGCCCCACATAATCCCAGACTTCTTACCAGCTGATATTGGCAGCTGTATAAGTCATGGCAGTTGTTAAAGATATACTCATATGTAGAGTTCAAACAGGCCTTCACACAATCCTTCACCACCTGGCTGGCTCGTGGAGGGCTTTGCAGTTCTTGTACCTGCCAATTAACAGAAGAAATATAGACCCAGGGTCCTCCTTACCTGTGTGGGATAACCTCTTAGCACTCCCCCAAACCTACTCTAGATTCCTTCATCCCTCTACAGTGCCTAGACCAGCGGTTCTCAACCTGTAGATCGTGACCCCTTTGGGAGTCTCCTGCATATCAGATATTTACATTACAATTCATAACAGTAGCAAAATTACAGTTATGAAGTAGCAACGAAAATAATTTTATGGTTGGGGGTCACGACAACATGAGGAACTGTATTAAAGAGTTGCAGCATTAGGAATGTTGAGAACCACTGTCCTAGACCTTGCCCTGGTGGTAAAATTGCCAGATTAGCTGATGGGGAGAACTTCCAGCCTATCCTTATTGATCCATGGTCTATGTAATAAATCATAAGTAACCCACGAAAAGCTAAGCTTAGAGATGATAGATCCTATAGCCTCAGACTTTGCCAAATGATTCCCAGCCCAGCACTTTCCCTGACCCATTCCACCCCTTACCTTCATTCTGAAGAAAGTAATGCTGGTCAGCAAGTCTACTGTGGATTTTAAGTCCTGAAGTCGCTCAGGACTCCCAACAGGGAAATTATTCTGTTGCAAATCAAGGAAGTATAAGAAAGGAACAGAGGAATAAGAAAGCTTTCCCTGCCAAAAGTGATGAAATCAAAAGCTTTTCTAATACCCGCTAGGATTTTCTCTAATTGAGCTGAGTAAACAAAACAAAACAAAAACCTGTAATATCACAGTCTTCCTCTCTTTTCTATTGATGCAGAAAGCCCCTGGCCAAAAGCAGGGTTAACAGCCCCAGCCCAGAGAGCAACACGTCCTACCCTTAACCCTACTTCACATGCAATGTGTGAGCATCTGTACAAATGAACACAGACACACAGACACACACATTTACACATATACCCACAGCTTTCTTGAATGACGATTCTTAAACAGTGAGCTCTTCAAAAGTTACAATCTAACTGTATATCCTGGAATATACATGGAGCCACACTATGGACCAAAGTGATATCCAGGACCTGGAGTGTCCATACAGCAAAGCCCAGCAGATAGCAGAGCTCCGAGCAGAAAGGCATTTGGAGTGAGTTCCTTAGGAATTGCCCCACATCCTTATTTCATTCCCTTTGCCATGAGCTTTAGGAGGAAGATGCCACAGAGAGCTGGACAGAGATGCTGAGCCACTCTTCACTTTAATAATCAGTTTCTTAAACCTCCAAATGGCTATTTATATGCCAAAGATAAGATATACGGCCAACTCTCCATTATTCATGCAAATGGAGAGCACTCAAAATGCAGATAATTAAAACTTCACTTCTTTTTGACTTTGAGGTTGTTTTTATACTTACTTTTCAATGTGCATATATTGCCTGTTCTGGAAATTCACAACACCTTAAAGCAAGTAATGAAGACATCCTAAGATCTAACTTAGGAGGAACTAAGAAACTGCCCATTTCCTTATCCTGCCCCACCCCCGGTACCCACTCCTACCACAACTATTTTCTCCTTCCATACTAGGAATGGACATGACCTCTGATCCAAATTACTTGCCCAAGCCAAGCTATCCTCTGCCCTTCTAGTCAGATTCTCACACCTCCCCTGGAAAATGAGGAAAGTATAGAAAAATTCAAAAAAGAAATGTAGTTAAATAATTAATATTTTTGTTGTTGTAGCATTTATTCACTAAAGTATTTAATTTTTAAAAGGGTATTTCTGGCAGAGATTATCTTCAGGAAACTCCCTAATGACAATAACATCAGACTTTACTAGCGTGGTAAGAGTAGGGCTGGAAAGCCATTTGTCTAGAAAAAGCAGCTGTATTTATACACTGTATGGTACTGGGAGTCAGATAGGTGTGAGGATAAAGACTGATTTCTCCTGCCTTCAATCTCTATAGTCAAGACTGGCCTACAGTCTCCCTAGACTGAGCTTGACATCTATTTATACCACCCCACAGTCACATCTTCACTCACCCTGTACATAGATAGGTCAATCCTCAGTGAGTTGTGGAGTTGGTCCAGCAGTTTTACAAATCTCTCTTTCTGAGGGTAAGAAACACATAATGGGAAAGAAAGAGAGAACCTGTGTCTGAGTTCCCTAAAACATAGCAGAAAGAGAACTACCTCTGGGTGAGCAGAAAGAGGGAGAGACATTAGGCTGGAGGCACATCTTGTCCCACCCCTGCCCATAGGAAGAATAACAAACAATGTAAGGGAAAAATGGGATAGGTAGTCCCTGTTCCATTACATGGCATGAGCTCTGTCTCACACTAGGGAATCTTCTCACATTGACAAGGGAAAAGCCAAATCCTTGGGAGAAGAAATAGCTTTCTATACAAGAATCAACAGGACATGACCAGTGCTTCCTCATCTCTTTGGAACTATAATTTGTCTTATATAAAAAGAAGCTCCAAATATATTCTCCAACTTGTTCCTGAGCTGGAGACTTAACTTATCTTGGGGTAGCTGGATAAGTTAGGAGACCTAGCAGTGATGATGGGAGGGAAAAAACTGATGCATTTAAAAGATGATCAGGCAGATATGAGGGGTGTCCCTCTTTAAACCACATTCCACATAATTTCCTTTAGCATTTTTTAAATGTTAAAATAGATGATTTTCACCAAAAAGGTAAAATTAAATGTGGAATCATGTGCCTGTAGGGTGTTGGTATAGCACTCTTAGAACTTATATATTGATTACCTCATTAGATAGCAATTAAGTCAACATATAACAAGATGAGACAGAACGGAACAGATATTTGACTGGTTTAATCAATTACATTAATTTATCTACAGAAAGGATGGCAATAACAAAAGTGACTAGTACCAAAAAGTAAGACTCAGAGAGACTCAGTGGACTGGGGTAATGTTGGTAATTCTGCCTCTAAAATGGTAATCCTTGCGATGGGTCAGAAATAGGTATTTCATCCAGTTTATACTGAATTTATGTCAGGTGATATTCTGAATAATGACTCAACTTCTCAGTACCTTAATACCCAGAAAGGCACACCCTGGACAGGGAAAAGGGAAAACAGTCCAGATACTAGAAAAGGGATAGGGTCAGGTACACACTGGCATCCTCACTTAGACATCAGTCTTTTTTTTTCTTGAGACAGAGTCTCACTTTGTCACCCTCAGAGTGCCATGGCATCATAGCTCATAGAAACCTCAAACTCTTAGGCTCAAGAGATTCTCTTGCCTTAGCCTCCCAAATAGCTAGGACTACAGGTCCCCGCCACAACACCTGGCTATTTTTAGAGACAAGGTCTTGCTCTGGCTCAGGCTGGTCTCGAACCTGTGAGCTCAAGCAATCCACCCACCTTGGCCTCCTAGAGTGCTAGGATTATAGGCAGGAGCCACCATGCCTGGCCTAGACATTAGTCTTAAATGAACTTAAGTTGCATGAATTTGTCACAGAGAGACTGAAAAGATTAAGAAAGGCCTATCTATGGACCTGCAAGACTGAAGAATGTGGTAATTTAACCATGTTGTTGGCCCAGAAAGGTTTCACCTGAACCCAAGTAGCACCCTCCCTGAACCACAGAGGTGTTATTCTACCTCTTCTTATTTATACGTTGTCTGAGGAGATCTGTTAGTAGTCTACATCCCCATCAGGAAACAAAGTTCATTTAAGGTAGCAACTAACTTAAATTTTATGCCCATCAATCAACTCCAGAAAAATCAAACTTTATGAATTGATAAAAAATGGGTACATATGTGTTTCCACAACACTCACCCCAAAGTTGGAGGCTGCAAAGCGATCAGATGCAGAGACATTGGTAGAGGCCGTTGTGTGAGCATAGTAGGCATTGATGTTGGCCAGTAAGGTGCTCATCACCGCTGGCACACCAGGACACATGTACTTGGATGACAAACAGGCAAAGTGCCTGAAAAACATAGCACCCTCAGCCTCAGAGACACTTCAGGGATTGCAGCAAAGTCAAATAGGACCTCAGTAAAAGTCTGTGGAATAAATGAACAGCCAGGGCAATTGCTGCCCCCTGCTTGCCCAGGGTTGCTTCCTATGCACAGCTATAGGAGTCAGGGTATCCAGCTTCTCATAGAAGTCAGGAATTCCCGTTACAGAAGTCTTGGTTGACTCTGTACATGGCTACTTTCCCTAGGGTTTAGAATCTTCTCTGACTTCTAGGCCAGTCTAGGTTAGCTAGTCTGTTACAAACATTACATGAGCACATATACCTTGTCTGCTCAGGCCTGTAGTGTCTGGGCAGAGCAGGTTTGTCCTTGCATCCCCTCCCATGACCTTTTCTTTCCTATCTCTGAACTTTGGAATACATTTTCTATGAGCTACTGACAAAAACACTCCCTTTCTACATACTCTCTTTGCTTTGGGGTACAGACACATCCCCCCAACTCAGAGAGGAAAGTAAGGAACCACTGCAAGCTATCCCACTAATGACCTGTCTCCCATGTGAGTGTGCCCTCATTAGCCACCCCAAGGATTAGTAGCTACTTCCCAGAGCCCCGGGGGAGCCTCACGTCATGGCCTGATATATGGACTCAATGCCATAGCGCATGGCAAATTCATCCACAATTTCCTGGGCTGTCTCATCAAAATACACTTTCCACGCATCATCTCCTCGAGCCTCAGGAATCTGGACTCCTCCACTGCCCTGAATGTCTGTGAGGTAATGGAAAAGGTTCTGTAGGAGACAAGAGCAGAAAGAAAAGGGTTAAATACGTATAAAAAAATAAAAAAAAACCCTGGTGATAGAGCCCTAGAGAATGTGAATAGGGGGTTCCACAGAAATTCTGTCCTTTAGTCATTACTCAGTTTCTCCTGTGGCCCCAGTAGGCTGTTCTCACATTAGTGGAGAAGAACCATGTCTGGGTTCAGTCACTAGGGCTGTTTGGATAGCACAGTGAGCTAAGGATAAAATTAAAAACAGGTCCCAGGCCAGGAGCGGATGCCTGTAATCCTAGCACTCTGGGAGTCTGAGGTGGATGGATTGCCTGAGCTCACAGGTTTGAGAGCAGCCTAAGCAAGAGCGAGACCCATCTCTAAAAATAGCTGGGCATTGTGGCAGGCACCTGTAGTCCCAGCTACTCAGGAGTCTGAGGCAAGCGAATCACTTTGAGCCTAAGAGTTTGAGGTTTCTGTGAGCTATGATGCCATGGCACTCTATGAGGGTGACAAAGTGAGACTCTGTCTCAAAAAAATAAATAAAAATAAAAACAGGCCCCAGACCTTTAACCACCTAGCACAATTCCACTTATAGCCAAAGGCCCCTCCCAGCACAGCTTTCCTGCCCCCAACCTGCAAAGGGCTGGCTCACCTCATGGAGACATGTATACTGCATGTGATACGGTGCTACCTTCTCCTCTCCCTTGATCTCCACACTGATTTGTAGTCGGATAGCTCCTGAGACAGCTGACTTGTCTGTCCTCTTCTCTAGGAAGGTAAGAAGACTGGAGATTGACGCTAATGCAATGTGATAGCACAAGCAGCACCATCCTGGCTCCACCCAGGGAAAAGAAGGCACCAACCCAGGGCTTTACCAAAAGGGTGAACTCACTTCAGTAACAACGTATTCCACAAAGAACACTGAACTGGCAGGGTGAGACAGCAGGAGTGGCCAGGGGCCAAAGCCATTAAGGATTAGAGAGCCTTCTGACCATGAAGAGCATTTAGCCAAAGTGAGTCCCAGCCACTACCACTCCTCTGTCCTCCATCCCTACCCAGTCTTTGCCAGTAAGTCAGGTTCTGTATAGAGGTATGCTCTGGAGACTGAGTGATGGTTTTGGGAAATGGGAATATTCTCAGGCCCCCTTTCATGTTCCCCCTTTCCCAGAACCCTTCTCCAGTTTCTTTACCTAAGTTGTACCAGACGTCCATCTCACCACTTAGTGTCCGAACCTCAATGATGGTTTGGCCAAGAAAATCATCTGACTCTCGCTTTAGCCGCTGTTTTACTCTTGACTTGATGTCATCATCCTCATCCCACACACGTACCTTAATGCGGTCAGAGGAGTTGTGGCACTCACTGTGAGAGAATTAGGTGGGCTCTGTTAGAGATAGGCCCAGCAGCACCTATTCTTATTACTTCCAATTCCCTCCCCAAAGTGCCATCAACTTCACTTGAGGCCTGGAAGTGTAAGAGAAGAAGTCAGAGGACAGAAGTACAAAAGTTCCAAGCCAGTCAGGCTACCTCTGCAAACGGTTCTTCATTCCTAAGCTTAGGAGGCTCTGTGTACCATTATCCAGTTCTTATTGCCCTGGAACAAAGGGCAGGGTGGGGAGAGTAATTAGGATCGATTCTGACTTGCTCTGCAGCTAGCTGTATCAGCAACACCAGCAGAAAAATAGCAGAACATGCTATGGAGCCTCAGGAAGCAACTGCTCCCTCCCTCCTCAGAATCCAAGATAAGAAGTCAGTAAAGATGCTATCTGTGTTCATGGTAGTCCATCTGGTCATACCTGCTTAGTTTTCTATCTAACCTGCATCTGCCTAACTATGTGCTTGGTGAACTTCTATTGCCCTTTAATACCCCATTGAGTTGTCATCTCCTCTATGGGCTGTGCTTCAGGGAAGGGAGTTTGCCCAAGTCCCCCCTCATATTCTCTTCCCCAGCAGTTGCCTTCTGGGTCCTGTTGCCTTACCCAAAAGTTATACTTAGCATAATTTGCTGCTCTTTTCTCTATGTTCTTATAATACCTTTCCATGTTCCATTAAAATATTATAGTATAACTACTGCACTACTAAAGAATGATGGACAACTCAGCAGCAAACTTCTTAAAGTCAAGGATTACGCTATTCATTTTTAGGTACACAATATCATGTATTGTGTCTTGTATAGAATAAGCACTTAAGTTGTTTACTAAAAGTGTATGATAGATAGCCCAGGCACAATGGTTCACACCAGTAATCCTAGTGCTTTAGGAGGTAGAAGAGGGAGGATCACTTGAGGTTAAGAGTTTAAGACCAGCCTGAGCAATACTGTGAGATCCTGTCTCTACAAAAAATAGAAAAATTAGCTGGGCATGATGGGACATGCCTTCAGTCCCAGCCACTCAGGAGATTGAGGGAGGAGGATCATTTGAGCCCGAGAGTTTGAGGTTGCAGTGAACTATTATGAAGCCACTAAGCTCTAGCCCAGACAACAGAGTAAGGCCATGTCTCAACAAAAATTAAATAAATACATAAATAAATAAATAAGCAGTCAATGCTGTGTGTGGAAACTTAAAAAAATGGGCAAAAATTCTTAAAAAACTGAAAGTAGCTATGCCATTCAATTGGGCAATCTCACCACTAAGGATCTACCCAGTGGAAGTCATGGAGGCTCACATCTATAATCTTAAAACCATGGGAGGCCGAGGAAAGAGGACTGCTTGAGATCAGGAGTTCAAGACCAGCCTGAGTAAGAGTAAGAACCTGTCTCTACAAAAAGTAGAAAAAATTAGCTGGATATGGTGGGTGCCTATAGTCCCAGCTACTTGGGAGGCTAAAGCAAGAGAATTGCTTAAGCTCAGGAGTTTGAGACTGTAGTGAGCTATGATTGCACCACTGTACCCCAGCCACGTGCATCCATGCATTTATCATAGCAAAGTTCATAACTGCAAAGATAGGGAACCAATCAACTGATGAGTGGCTAAAGAAAATGTTATATCTGTATATGTTACATCATGGAATACTACTCAACCATCATAAAGAATGAATCGGG
>NW_003852567.1:1022690-1024341 GCF_000181295.1 Otolemur garnettii
AAAAAAAAAAAAAAAAAAAAAAAAAAAGAATGAATCAATGCAGCACCTTGGATGGACCTGGAGGCCATTATTCAAAGTGAAATAACCCAGGAGCAAGAAGCCAAATACTGCACATTCTCACTTCTATGTGGAAGCTAAGCAATGGGTATGCATAGTCACACAGAGTGACTTAATGGACACTGGAGAATTAGAAGGAAGTGAGTGGAAGGGTGCAGAATGAAAAATTACTTATTAGGTACAATGTGCACTATCCAGGTGATGGGTATACTAAAAGCCTACACTTCTCTGCTATGCAATTCATCCATGTAACAAAACCCACTTGTATCCCCTAAATCTATTTAAATTTTTAAAAAGTGGGGGAAAACCTGGGACCCTTGGGCCACAAGTGGCCTTCAGGATCCTTGAGTACAGACTTTTGACTGAATCCATATTTTACAGAATAAATCTTTTTAATAAATGGATTTGTTCTGTGAAGTTTGGATTTGATTGAGGAGCCATGCTTAGGGATCTAGAGGGCCACAGTGGCCTTGAGGTGGCATCTTCCCCACCCCTAACTGGTCCTCGACATAGACAGACTATTTTATTGATTCAGATCTGAAGTCCCCCTCCCCCTGGGGACGGGGTGACAGAGCGTCTGGATTCTCCTGATATTAGTCCAAGTCCTAGTTAGAGTTTGCCATTTTAACAACTATACCTTAGTGTTAATAAGAAGCAGTTTGTAAGAAAGTAATATAATGGAAATAGTGGGGGTAGAAGATGAGGCAGGAAGAAAATCTTCCTTTAAGGGAAGTGGAAACTTCTCCAGACCCCAGTTATAAAACAAGGGCATTCTTTTCTCACTCCTTTAAGAGCCTAACCCTTCCTTTCAGGACCAGGAGTATAATAGGGTGGTCAGGCCCTGGCTCTGTCACTAAGTAGTAGTCAAATCTTTCTAGTGCTAGAAAAATAGGATGGGGTGCCCTGGGGCCTCTTTAATATCCCTAACTATGATAGGGCTTAGGTAAAGTAACCCTGATACAACCTGATACAATAGTGCCTAAGAAGAAAACCAAAGAAAGAATTGTTGGCTGCCCAAGTAAAAACCATGTGAAAAAATGGGTATTCTCTACTGTTGTTACCCAATCTTAGGGCTCAAGCCCAGAATAGCAGGATTTAATGTGGCTTTTAAAACATACACAAGCCCCCCCTCCCCCAAAAGATGGAGACTTCACATCTTTTATTACCTGGATGGAGCATATTCTTCTTAGTAAAGTATCTTAAGAATGGGGAAAAAAGTATCCAATGTGCTCAATACTACTATGAAATCAATATATAATCACCTACGCATTCATACGAACAATAAAACATAACTATAGTCTAGAAAGTAGGAGGGAAGATGAGGGAGAGGGGAGGGGACGGGGGAGGCTGAGAGGAGGGAAGGTTTTTGGGGGGAAACCTCACCTAATGTGAATAAATGGTACATTTCAAAACTATTAAGAAAAGAATATTGGATACTTTTTCTTCCATTCCTGTGATACTTTGCTAAGAAGAACATTTTCCAGCTCCATCCATGTGAACACGAAGGACATAAAGTCTCCATCTTTCTTTATGGCTGCATAGTATTCCATGGTGTACATATACCACAGTTTGTTGATCCATTCGTGGATCGATG
>NW_003852567.1:1025243-1067212 GCF_000181295.1 Otolemur garnettii
ATACATAGCCCCAGATAAGACAAGCCCTCTGTGACTTACAAATGGAACTTCTCCTCCCAAACAGGATTCAAGTTTCCAAAAATGGTCTTGGTGCGCTTCTTGGTTTTGCCGACTTGTACAGTTACATAAGGGTCACTGGATCCTGTTTTGTCCTTGGCTTGTAGACCCTGCGCACACACCACTGCAACCCAAGCGCATGAAGAAGGCTTCAGAGTACACCTAAGAGTAGGTTAAAAAAACTACTCTCCATTGCACTACTCAGGGGCTCTCCATCTTAGAGCAGCTTCTCTATGCTCCCTAGTGAACCCTAATCTCATTTCTCCATATGCAGTAGAACCTCCATAGTTGACTACCTCCCTACATTGACCACCTCCTTAAGCTGAACTAATTTTCAAAGACCAGCATGCACTACGTGTATGTATCAGTCCAGTAGGCCTAGCTCCTTATGTTGACCACCTCCATATGTTGACCAGTTTGTCACAGTCCCTTGGGTAGTCAACATACAAAGGTCCTACTCTATATCCTTGGTCTTGGGGCCAGCCTTTCCCTCAAAGCTTAGCCCAAGAATCCCACCTACCCACCTGACTCCTAACTGATCACTTACCCCTACATATTACTCCTTACAACCTCTGATATGTGCACAATTCAGCCCCATCTACCCAGTTAGTAAATCACTGATTAACTACTCTCTAGCCTACCCCCTTCATTCCACCTCCAGCTCTTGTAAGATCAAACTGTTAACCAAGTCTACAGTGTCAAATTGTTACTACAGCCTGTATTACAGTTCATACTGTTTGAGGGGCCAGTCTTGCCTATGCCAGCACCAGGGTCTAGGTGAGAAAGAGTGATGAATAATGAGACCTCCCTTTTACCCTCATTTCTATCTTCCTTTTCCTCAGTTCCTTACTCTCATGCAGGAGGCTTCTTCCCCAGGATCCTCCCCATAGCCAGGCCTTCCTGTCCCTCAAACTTTGACTTGCTCACCAGTGATGGTAATCTTGGCTGACCATTTGGAGGTGCCATCCAGTACACTCTGCTTAACTGTTTTCATCTGCTGCACGTGGGCAACTTTGTTCACTGTGAAGACATCCCGGATAACTTCAAAGATCTCTGGCTTATTTCGCTCTCGGATCTTCATGCGGTCCTTCATGGCCATGATAATGTTCTGGGTTCGATCTTCAGCTCCATGTTTAGAGCTCTTTTCTGCAGCCCCTGAAGGATAGCCAGAGATAGAAAGTAGGACTAAACTACAAGCCATCTATGACACCAAGGGTTGCGCTAAGGAATAGGGCCTGGGAGAGGCCATTGGTGGAGTGTGAGTAGCTTAGGGAGTTGGGATATCTCTGGGGAAAATGTACACTGTGGGGCCTGCTGCCTGTCCAGTGGGGTTTAAAATGCAACTCAAGGGCAGCAAAATCTTGACAATTGTTAAGGGTGTTCATTATACATTCTATTTAGACACACACAATTTTTCATCAACTCTCCAACTCTAAGGTCAAGATAACACCAATAGGTGTCTTACTTATCAGGGAAGAGTAGTGGGTGGGCATATCAATAGCACCAATCTCATCCAACTGCCAAGCATAATACAAATCCCAGACTTTGTCACAACACATAGTTGGGGTCTACTCTATGGCTTTAGCACCTTTAATCTCAGAAAATAGTGTGGTATAGTGAGAAAAGTATGGACTTTGGTGTCAGACAGACTGTATTCAAATCTTGGCTCTAACACTCCTAGCTTAGTGAACTGGTTTGTTCTAAGAGGAGATAACGGTTCTTATTTTTCAGGGTTGAAATAACATTATTATTTTTTATTCTTTGAGACAGAGTCTCATTGCCCTGGGTAGAGTGCCATGGCATCATAGCTCACAGCAACCTCAAACTCTTGGGCTTAAGCGATTCTCTTGCCTCAGCCTCCCATGTAGCTGGGACTATAGGTGCCCACCACAACACTCAGCTATTTTTTTTGTTGTTGTAGTTGTCATTGTTGATTTTAGCTGGGCTGGGCTGGGTTTGAACCTGCCAGCCTCGGTGTATGTGGCCAACGCCCTACCCACTGAGCTACAGGCACTGCCCTGAAATAAACATTATCTTAGATAACATATATAAAGCATCTAGCCCAGGGCCTGACAGATAGCAGGTACTCAACAAATAGTCACTATTATTGTTAGAACCATCATTATTACTCTGACAGGGTCAAAGACAATCTTCAACAACTATAGTCCTAGCTAGCTCATCTCAGAGGCCAGTAGGCTTTCCCTGCTGCTGAAGGATCGTGAGTAGGCTCCTCCAGTATATTTTGCCAATTAGGCTTCTCACTTAAGCTCAAGAGTTTGAGGTTGCTGTGAGCTATGACACCACAGTACTCTACCCAGGGCAATAGCTTGAGACTCTTCTGGGGCCCTATCTGTACTTTACTGGCCCTATAGACTGGATCTTCTCTCCCTCCAATCCTGAAAGGTTTAAGTCTTTACTCTAAAAACTCAGAGCAAAAAATAAAGGCTAACATCTGCATCCTACCCTTGGAGTGTTGGAAGCATGGTTTCTGTCCAAGGAGGCCCATAAGAAGGTTGCTTCATTCCACTCTATGCTTCACAGAAGCCTTAGAAACCTTCACAGAAACCTTCTCTGAGAAGCTGTTCTCAGAGAAATGGAAGATTTGGCTATATCCTACTCTTGCCAGTTAGCATATCTCAGGCAAGGTGCTACTTCCTTGGAACCTCTGAAAGGTCTTCAAGGAGAAGTCAGACACCCTGGCAACACTTTTTAGAACCCTTCTAGCAAGCACCTGTGTAGCCAGCCTATCTGCTAGTGGTCAGAAATTAAACCAAGGCCTCTGGCACCTATAGGTCCATGATAGGTTTGGGCAAAGTCATCACTGGCATTTGTTTTCAGATAGTCTTTTCAGAGCCTCATTATTTCTACTGACTCTGTCCTATTTGTCTCTTCATGTCTACTGTGGCCATGCCACTGGCAGCAATCTAGGGTTCTTCAAAGGAGTACATTTTAAGTGAATAATTCCTCAAGGCCTCTCCCTGGACCCCTTCTATGACATATGGCTCCTTGAGATAATGAAGTGCTTATGAGTATAAACGTAACCTTTCTTTCTCCTACTACAATTCTTAAAGCTTTCATTGCTATGGCTTGGCACAGGGTAATAGCTGGAAGACCTAGAGGGCAGGAGAATACTTTCACATATCCCTCACCCTGGGGAATACTTTCACATATCCCTCACTCTGCTCTGCCTGGGGTCCAGTTTCAATGAGTGCAAGCCCAGCAGGAGGCGAGCGCTACCCCCTCCTCTGATAGGAACTTGCTACTTTTCCTGCCCCTGTTCTCCCTACTCCATGAGGCAGCTGAAGTCACATATTTAGCCAGGCCTTGGAGGTCTGTCTGGCACTCTCTCTTCCTGGACCTCTGCCCAATTCATTGGAAATGCCTATTTCCAGAACTGTTGTCTAAAACTTGCATCTATAAATAAGGAATAAATGCTGCCTCCCCTGGGTCCTTGAGTCTAGATCTCAGGAAGTTCATGTGTGAGGCCCAGAACCTCACAGAACCCACCCTCTGTCATTACTTTCAGTCCCTCATTAAATCATGCTCTTATCATTTGGGCAATAAGGCCACTGTGATGATATGCTACTCAAGGTCAGCCTCTAGGATCACCTGAATCCTGTAAGAGATTCTAGCTCCACCAAGAGGCCACAGAGAGCTCAAACTTTTTTCCTAGCAGTGCTTAAGAGGGTAATATAAGACTTGGTATTTGGAAAAGGAATGCCCCTTGATTTGGGACCTTATCTGCTCTGAAAAGGAAAAGGGCTTCCGAACCAGGTAAACTGTGGGACTGTTTTGCAGAGACCCTGACCTGCTTCCCTTAAGCCCCACCCCTAATCTCACAGGGTACTCACGCTGTAGGCAGTCAGCATTGAGCAGGTCCTGGCACTTCTCATGGCACTTGACTCCACACTCACTGCAGCGCATGCCCTGCCGGGCGATGCCCCAGAGCAGGCCTTCACACTCATAGCAGTAGGTTGGTGTAGTGGCTGTCCAGACTTCAAAGTTGTGGGGTGTGGTGCACGAGATAGGGTAGATTAAAGCCTGCAGGGTTTTCTTATACACATGGGATTTCTGAAAGACACATACCCCATCACCCACCAGCAACTTTAGGATTCTGCCATGAGATGCCAGAATCAAGATCCCATTTTCTCTTCTAACAACAGAGAAGGCACTATCCTAGTCCAGCTCGTATCCCAGCCAACCATAAATAAGCTCCCAATATAGTATGCTCCTGACAGTCCAGCATAGGTTGGACCTGATGCTGGGTCTGAGCCTTATTCCAGCATTCACACTTTTTAGGGAAACAGAAAGTAGTAGGCACACCATAAAACTCTGAGTTAAGTGGTCACATCCTTCAATATGAGCTGGGCTTACCCTCTTAACTGGACTATTATGAAATGTGAAAAACTAAGACCTGGCCAGGTACAGTGGCTCATGCCTATAATCCTAGCACTTTGGGAGGCCAAGGCAGGTGAAGGGCTTGAGATCAGGAGTTTGAGACCAGCCTGAGAAAGAGCAAGACTCAATCTCTAAAAACAGCCAGGCATTGTGGCAGGTATCTATAGTCCCAGCTAATTGGGAGGCTGAGGTAAGAGGATCTCTTAAGCCCAAGAGTGTAAGGTTGCTGTGAGTTATGACCTCCTGGCACTCTACTGAGGGCAACAAAGTAAGACTCTGGCTCAAAAAAAAAAAAAATCAAAAAAAAACCCTGAGTCCTAATACCATCTACTTTATCAATGATGTGTGCAAAGCACTCCTGAACTTCAAGTAAGTATGCCTGTAGAGATGATCACCAGTCCTGAAGCCAATGGGCTCCTGAAAGCCCTGGATCACTTACCAAGTCTTCATCCTTGAGAGAGGTACGTGTAGCCATTGCAGAAGTAATCCCTGCCTTCCGGGACTGGACCAGTGACTGTGAGAGAAGATCATAGTTAGCAACCCTGCCACCAAAGGCTGGCAAAATCCTGGGGAGGGGGCTTTAGGGACCAAAGCCATTTGACTACAGCTTACTATAATACTCTCTCTCTATTTTTACTATTACTCACAGGGACTGCCCTGTGCAACAGGTAATAAATGTCCCAGGTTAAGATTTAAAATCCAATGTCCTCAGTGGACTTAGTTACAATAGCACTTCCCTCAAGATAGCCATCATCCAAAGAATTTCTCATTCTCTTACTATTCTTAAGTGTCCTATCTGGTAGCAATTCCTTGTTTATAGGAAAGCAAAGAAAAATGAAAAGGTTAGAATTATAGTAGGAAACAGGTCATTAAAGGTAAGAGAGACACACAACTCACAGAGTCACAGTCAAGAATCATTATTAACAACAATGATCCCATGCTAACCTCTACCGTCTTGTACTTTACTACTCCCTCCTATACCCATTTAATCCCTGGTGGCTATAGAGGCCAGAAACTTAATAGAGTACTGAGCAAGTAAAAGGGGCCTTGTAGCTGCAGTCAAATCCAGTAAGGCAGGGAGTTAAGTCCGAGAGCTAGGGCTGCTCTGCTAGCCAGGCTCTTGTGTAGAGGGGCCCCCATAACTGCCAAGCCTAAGCTTTATGGGCAGCTCTTGGAGAAGCACATGGTTTCCCTAAGGCAGAGGACATTGGGAAGACAGAGGTCATAATATCGCCCTAAGCAGGAGTGAAAGCCAGGAAGGGCCCAAGTGATTGGGGAAATGGACTCTTAGAGAAGATGGGGAAAGGCTCTGAAGACACTCACCATAGCCTGTGCAGAGGAGAGCAGAAAAAGGAACAATATGACGTTAAAGCCCCTCAAGGGCATGAAAACATTCAGAAGCAACTAAGAGATTCTTCTATATACTCAGAAGTGGGGCACATGTCATGACCCCCCTACCTCTATCCACTAAAAACTATTTTCAACCCAGATAGCTGACCAGGGCCCAGAACCCAGAGCTCTTGCTCTACTCTAAGGGACATTAAAGTAAAAAAATAGGAAAAAGCAAAAGACAGAGGAGGGAAAGCAAGAAATGAACTAGATACTTGCTGGTAGGCAAGAAGAGAGAAAGGATAAGGTAGAAAAAGAAGAGGAGATGAGAGACAATAAAGGGAGGAAACAAAATATTAAAGAAGAGATGACATCAGAATTTATCTTCAACCAGCTAGATGAAGAGCTGGTGGAAGAAGAGGTACACTGGAAAGGAGGGAACAGAGAAAGGAGAAGTTGCATAAATGGTAGGAAATAAAGGAAGGAAAGATATAACAGAAAATGACAGATACTTCCAATCAGCCAAAAGAGGGAAAAACTAGTGGGGGGAAAAAGAGAACAGAGAATGGAAAAGAGGGGAGAGGAGTGGATAGAAAAAAAACATGAAACAGACAAAGGAGGGGAAAAAAGAAAATAAAATGGTAATTAAAAAAAAAATACACAGTTCAAGTCCTACTAAACCCTTATACCTTACATCTGGCCTTAGAACTCTGAGACTTTGGGAGAGCTTGAATCCATTCTACCCCACTACACACAAGGTTACAGAAAATTCCTTGAGCTGATCCTGTCTCAGAAGACATGACCCAGAATAGAAACTTCTACTCATCCTGGAAGTCCTGAGATCAGCTTTAACTGCTAAGCCTGTTCCAATTCAATTCCACAGATTTCTATCATTGCCAGACTAGGTTACAGAGATAGTCTAGATTCTCTGGAAAGCCTATGTCTTGGGAGGAGACTTTCACTTGACCTTCAAGAAGGGATCCAATTCCAGTTATGTTTATTCCACACTAAGCTCAATGATCTAAGTCAAGGCCAGAGGCAGTTCAATTCTAGGTCATCAAAGAAGGCTGTAGAGATATCTATAGGAGCTAGATACCTAGAAAAAGACCTGAGCCCAGCTTTGAGGACTTAAGTCACAAATGGTCCATGTAAGAGCGTGAGCTAATAAAGAACTCAGGACTAATTCTAACTAGGGAGTGAGATAGAACAAAGTCCCATTGAAGCTATCACTAAATCCCAGGGAGGTTTTAAATGGACCCCTTCCAATCCTGACAGCTACCACCTAAACCTGCACAGGAGTCTTTACTCACCAGATCACTGACAAGTGGCAGTGGCTTCTTTCTGCGTAGATCTGGCATGCTGTCAATGCCATAGAGCCCTCCGGCTGGCCTAAGGAAAAAAGAAAATGTTAGGAACTCCAGTCCTGCCTTGAGTTATCGGCAGATCCAGTGTTCCATTCTCCTTGCTTTCTCTCTCCCCACAGGAAGATGAACTGACCTCCACTATGTGCCTTTGAGAGGGGCAAAGACAGAAGTGAGAGAAATAAAGTGATGGGATGGTGCACCATGAAATCTACCCTCAGAGTACCTCTCAGTGTCTCCTATGGTTTTAACCAAGGACTGAGAGCTCTTTTATCCCACAGTAACAGTTCAAGGCACTTCTGTTTATTTTGAGTGCTTGTACTCCATGAGGCAAGGTGGGAATTGGTGGATAAGAGGACTCCTCCCTACCCTCAAGCCAGAGATTACTGTCCTCCAGATAAGTCTTGCTTGGCCTGTGCCAGAACAAGCCCACAGCAGTGGCTCTACAGGAAGAGAGCCCGCTGCCTCAGTGAGGCATGTAAAAGGAGACCATCTCCATCCAAGAGTAAAAGTCACCAGTTCTGTCTACTGAGGTCTCCAGACAAAAAAGTGTTTCCAGGGAGAGAGGAGCCCTCATAATCAAGTGGAAGTGGGGCAATGGAATGACAGACTTCCAAAAGACTGTTTAGGGGAAGAAAAACCCCACATCATTTAGGAAGGAAACAGCAAAGGAGCTCTGAGAGTCTAGCCAAGACCTAGGGAAACAAGAGAGACCAGAAAAAATATATAGCTAGAGCAACTGGAGCTTTCTAAAACTTTTATGTCTTTTCTACACTGAATTAATTTTTGTTCTTAGCCTATCCTTCCATGAAAAAATGAAATAAAAACAAAGGATGCCCCCCCAAACATCTGTCTTACGTTGAGATGCCTGGATTTTAGCTCAATTTCTTCTACCACATCATGATATGTCCTCTGCCAAAATTCCATCCTCTCTTTGGGCCTTGGTGTCACTTCTATAAAATGAGGTAGATGTGCTACAAAATTTCTCTTGCCTTAATGAAAATGACTTATATACTTGGTTTTAATGAGACCAATGAAGTGAGATAGCTGGGTTGTATACCATAGATCATCTAAAAAGAAAAAGGTCCCGTGAGAAGTAGCAGGTCCTTCCAGCTACTACTGGAAGGCAATATAGGCAAACAACAGAGCCGCAAATTGGGTCAAGGCCAGGAGCTAGAACAGGACACTCAATATGCTGATTTCTAATAAATTAGCTCCCTAAGCATAGGGAGTAGGGTTTGTTTTTAATGAGATAACTAGGTCTAGGGAAGTTTTTATGACAGCTCCGATGGATCAAACCGAAATAAAGGAAGGAAGAGAAAGACTACAGGGAATTCTTTAGAAAAACCTCTGCATAGCTCCATTTAAAAATAGTCTGCATATGTTCCATTGGCATGTATGTATCTCACAATCATTAGAAGAGAAAACTAGAGCTCACTCAAGAAGCAACTTGTGCCACAAGTTTTTAACTAATTCTAAAAACTACGATATGTGCCAAGAACTTTTTTGTAACATAAAATGATCTTTTGATTAAAAGCAGGGGTAACTCATTCATATGATTGACTTTTGATTAAAAGAAGACAAATAACAGGAAATATAAAATGTAAAAATGTAGTAGTTGATCTATCTGATCTTTCTTCTTCCCTGGCCAGAGTGAGAGGAGGCAACTACTGAGAATTTTGGTAGCAGAAGTCTTTGTAGGGAAAGGGAGAAAGAAGGTCCAAAAAACTAACAGGCAATGTTTGGGCAAGTGGGATATTGGGAGGCACTTAAATGCTTTTCTCTCGTAAGAACAGTTAATTACAAGCAGCAGTTGAACAGCTTAAAAAGACTCTCTGATGCAATCAGATGGCTGTAAAACTCACATACCAGAGCACAGAGGAACATACAGAGCTCAGAAGGGATGCTACTATGTCTTGACTAGAGTGGAATGGAATAACTTAGTAACAGCTGAAACAGCAACTCAACAGCTAAAGCAGAACTGAGCCCAAGGAGTAATCCAATCAGCTATGCCACTGACAAGGGAATGGAAAGAAAATGTTTCCAAGTGTAGATTTTTTCAGATTTTCTCCTTTTTCTACCTAAAGAATGTATCACCACTATGACACAATGAATCAGAAATTATAGAGGCAAGAGTAACCACCAGACCTCAGGAGAACTACTCTACAAAGCTCCTTCTTCTGCCTTAGAGGAATCAGTCAACAGAGTTTGCTGGTCTGCCCCAGAGAACCAACCAATCTACAGTGAAACCTCCCTCTTCCCCAGAATCAAGTTTATGAAGCTGTTTCTCCTGCTTCCCATGGGAAAAGCTTAAGAGAGAGTATGTAAAATCCCCAAATCCCCAGAAACTTTGTAGGGAATCACTTACCCTTCAGGGAGCCACTGAGGCAGCGAGGGGTCACCATCATGTGGAATCTTTTAAAAAGAGATAGAAAAAAAGTTAGACATGGGAAAGATGGGAGACTGTCGGTAGGCTGGGCAGTGTGAGCAGTAGAGTAGGAAGCATAGAACAGTGTAGGTGATATAGCCAGCCTGATGTCTAAGCCAATGCCCTGGTCAGCCAGGACAACAAGCAGGCTGCTGAAATGAACAGTACTTATGTCCCCAGTGAATAGAAAGGATATAAGGCCAAGCTCACTGATATCCTGGGGGTAAGGGCCACTCAGATAGAAAACCTCATATCCCCTTATATGAGCCATTGGTACAGATAGCAGTGAGCCAAGCCCAGGAGGACCAACTTAGGCTTTTAGGTCTCACTAAAGCTAAAGGACAATTTCATATAGGGTCCAGTCTTTTTTCCAGCTACATCCCTAAACTCCCTTGGCTGCCCCAGAGTCAGATCTGATCTTTCTGGATTCCCATCTCCTTTTGTGGTTTGATTAATTGGGTGCCCTAAACCCCCAACTCACTGACACTGGGTACACATGTATGAGTACACTGATACTGAGTCCACTCTCTACATTTGATAAACTCTGTATAATGAGAGAACCCAAGGCAGATTAGACACTTGGATTATCATTCTGGCAAATTTTATAGGCCTAGAGTGAGAAGTTAAAAATGGAGATACTAAATAATTCAAAGAAAGAACAGTTCAAAAAAACCACTTTTTAAACAAAAACCAAACCAAACCAACCAACCAACAAACAAAAAGCAAATTCTTCAAGCAGCGTGCAAAGAGAGTTCCAAAGCTGGCAGGACTCTCCAGAGAACCCTATTACATGCTTTTCAGGCACAAGAAACCCAGTGCTAAAGGTCTGGGACTTCCTGCCCCTCCTTGTCCCCCTCCATCTCCAACAACTTCTCTGCCTCCTAACTCTTTTGAGCAAATGAGCTTCAGAGGGGAGACAGAAGAAAGCTGTTTAGCTTCAAACAGGAAATGTTTTGGGAGTGCTATAAAGGTAGAAGTTATAAAATAGGGAGAGATAGGATAGGGCTAATGAATGATGGAAATGTGAGTAAGAATAACTCTCAGTAGGTGCAGATGAGCTTTGGATTGAAGACCCTTCTCAGGTTGTCTGTGTTTTAAATAAGTCTATCTGCCTACTGCCAACAGCCTTCATTCTACCCCATCTGCCTCCTACCTGGTTCTGTGGGGAGGATAATTCTGATAATGGGAAGACCAGGACCAAAAGCCAGGCAGCCAGAAGTGGGTGAGGCAAAAGACAATATGAACAGTGGAAGAAACAAGAGTAGGTGGCAAATAATGGAAAAGTGCAAGTCTCCTAAGATTGTAGCCCAGGGTAGGTGTTAGGGGAGTCCACCCCCAAATCCCCAGAATCTACCAATTTATCCTCCCTTTGGAAATAGCCACCACATTAAGCAGATTCTTATTTCCTATCCAGAATTAGATATTTGCCACAAATCACTAGGCTTAAGGATACAAAAGTCACAAAAAGTCTTTGAGAGGCAGGCTCAGATCACACACATTTCCTGTGCTCAGAGGGGAACACGTGTGCAGAAGCCTGCACCCACAGCACAGGACACATACACGCAGTGCACTGAAGGAGGGTGCAGGAGTGGGAGTGGGAGGAGGTCTAGACAGAGTACCTATAGGAGGTGTACTTATAGTTATAACTTATGCCTGTAGTAAACACAAGGTGAGAGTGGATCTTGTGCTCATGGCTTCAGAACATGTGCACAGACTCAGATGGGGAGGATTCATGGTGCTCAGCAGGGCCCAAATCACAGGCAAAGCGAATCCTCACTATCTTCAAGAGTCAGTGCTTACACAGGGCATTAGTATACTCAGCATTCACACGGCTTGGAGGAACCAAGACAACAGGTCTACATAAGCTTGTGCTCACTCTAGAAAGTTCAGGAAGCCTACTCAGAGCACAAAGCACACTCACACTTAGGGCCCCAGGCAAGAGGCACAAAATGCCTGCAGCAACTCCTGCTCTCAAATACAAAGTATGCATGCATGCTGGGCTCAGCCAAGGTTTATAGCATATGCCAGAGTTTGCAGCAACAGTAGAAAATGGACACACACTGAGCAGAGTAAGAGGAGAGGAGGGCAACCAGTGTCTGAAGGAATCAAACTGAGTACAAGTGTAAGCACACACATGCTACAATGAATGTGCACCCATGCTGGCACACATACATTCTCACACTGTGCTCCAGCGATGTCTGCGGGGCACACATAAGCATAGAGCATGCACACAAACTGCTTTCCAGAAAAACAGACTATCTGCATGAGCCAACGCTCAGAGACATAGATCACGTGCACTCACGTACACGTGCACAAGCACACACACAGTGCTCAGGAGGGGTGGAGAATAAACAACAAAAAGGGCCCAAAAGGCCAGAGGCACAACCTGAAGGGCTCCTCGCTTTCCTTCTGCAAGGAGAGAAAGAGCAGAAAAAAAGTGCAGAAAGGTTAGTAGATTTAGTCCTAGAGTAGGGAACCCAAAGAAAATGCCAGCAAAACCCCAGGGTTCACAGAGGAGAGGGAGATGTCCTCTGGACAAGTGAGCGGTTAGTTCACAAAGCCCAGCTGACTGACTCCCAGATTTCTTATTGACTGTATTTGCTGGCCCCTGCTTTTTAATTTGGAACAGCTAAAGTCTACCTGGGGATTCCAGTCATCCTTTTCCTTTTTTCAAAGCGGCCTGTATCCACGGTCAGGCCACTTTGGAAAAGGTGGTCCAATAAGACCAGCTTTGTTACCAAGAACCATTCCAAGAAGTTATCCAAACTAGCAGAGCACAGAGTGAGTTATCTTCCTCAGAAGCCACATGAGCTTACTTTGAATCTGGAATAAGTACTCAAACCCCAAAAGCCTGGTGGCTGAGCCCTTTGCATTTTGCAGTATAGGCCTGGTCATGCATTTGCCCAGCAAGCCCTGGCCTTTTTTTCCCTGACCCTAGATTAAATTAGGCCAGGACAGGGCCTGGGGCTGGGGCCAAGACAAGGATGCTGAATGGCTACAGGCCCAGGGGAATGAAGTAGCTGCTGCCCTAACACGAATCACAGTGATCTGGACAATGAAACCCCAACTGCAATCCCAAGCCTGATTATTTACCGAACCCAGAATAATACTCCAAAGGAAACCAACCCTTCTAGAAGGACCCACACAAGCTACAAGAGGGTCAAAATAAAGCCCAGAGATTACTCCTTTCCTATCTGTCAGAAGCTATACTGCCTTACAGGCTACACATGGATAGGGCCGCGGGCTTCTTTATTTAAGGAAAGTCCATCTACCCGGATGCATCAGCACCACCTCCTCCTCCTTTCCTTCCTTTATAAAGATCCACTGATATAAACAGAAGGGAGAATCCAAGAATCTAATTCATAAGTTCCTCATTTTTAAAGCTATTTTTTATGACTCAGTGGGTCACTTGTCCTGACAGAAGAATGAACTCAGGACTAGAAATCCTCCAAAACAGTGCAGCTCTAGGAAGGTGGGTGAGATGAGAAAGATGCTTCCTGGAACGAGGACATCTCTCTTCTTCATCTACATCCCACCTTCCCCAGAACACTCTGTTCCCTTTGAACAAGAAAATTAGGCAAGGAACCCTTTCACTGACCCTATGACTCAAATTGGAAATGTTTCTCTCCTCCTCCACTATCTTAAATACGTTCTACACACCATATCAAGTTATTTTGATTATATTTTTCTGAATCTTCTAAATTTCCCCATAATGTCTAAAGGATAAAACCCAACCCCTTGACAAAGCTGTCAAAGTGCTCCATGGTCTGACTGCAGTCCACCAATTCTCCTCCCCCATCCCCTTCTCAGACCCCACAAATACTTCCTCGGAACTAATTACCTTCCCAAAGAGGTCACATATTCAAAACTGCACATATTTATTTGTTTGTTCTGTTTCATCAGCCTGAAACAGCATCTTACACCTTCTTTCCATAGAGAAAAACTCAATTCTTCCTCCAAAGCATAACTCTGGGAAGCCTTCCTTGCCCACTCAAGCAAGTCAAGAAAAGAGGTGCACCTCCTGGTGCACCTGTTATGTCCATCCTTCTCGTTGTTATTTAAAGTATCATGCCTCAACAAATCCCACCACTGTATGATTGAGAACCACAGAAAACAGATGGAGATTTTTAATCTCAAAGGGCCTCAGTGTCACTTGACGAGTCTCTCCCATTTCACTAGTCAGCTCCCTCTACTACTTTTCAAAGTATTAAACATTAAATAGTTACACCTAACATTCAGATGCCTACTTTACCCTAACACATTAACAACTGCCTGTTGCACATCATCTAGATAGCCCATGCTTAGTTCAAATTCAGCATGTCCAAACACTAACCTTATATATTCCACCTCTAAACTCCTCCTCTCTATTTTTGAGATCTGAGAACCTCAGCCATCACAACCTGATCCCTCACTCTCTCCACTCCATCATACTCAATCAGTCACCCATCCCTGTATCTTCTACCTCCCAAATACCTCTGGCATCCATTCCTGCCTGTTTCAAACTGCCAAACTGGCACTCTCATTGTATCTTAACTGGACTATTTACAAGAGATTCCAAACTGACCTCTCTGCCACTAGACTTGCTCCTCACCAATTCATACTCCATATTTTCTATTTCAAAATTCTGACCACACTTTTTCTTTGCTTAATTGCATCAATGGCTCCCCATTCCTTACGGTAGCACAAAATTCTAGTTTACATTCCTTCCACTCCTTCTTCTGCATCCTGTACTCAAGCCTTATTGAACACTGTCCATAGCATCTCTGAGACTACACACCTCCCTCCCACATCTAGTAGGTGGACTTAGACCTTCAGACTTTTTTTTATCTCACTCTGGTGGTCCAGGCTAGAGTGTTGTGGAGTCAGCCTAACTCACAGCAACCTCAAACTCCTGATCTTAACTGATCCTCCTGCCTCAGCCTCACAAGTAGTGGGGACTACAGGTACTTGCCATAATGCTCAGCTAATTTTCCTATTTTTAGAAGAGCTAGGGTCTTTCTCTTATTCAGGCTGGTCTCGAACTCCTGAGCTCAAGTGATACTTGCCTCGGCCTCACAATTTATAGGCATGAGCCACAGCACCTGGCCAGACTTATTCTTTAAGACTGAAATAATTCAAATATTAATGCCTCTGTGAAATTTGTTTATCTGCCTTTCTCCCAAAGGCAAAATTAGGAGCCTCCCTACTATGTGTATGCACATAGAAGAATGAGTATCTGCACATAAAAGAATGATACTCATTCCAGTCATCTGCCTACTTCTGTAATACCATGTTGTGAATACTAACTATGTTTCAATGTAGTTGTCTGTATATAAACACCTTCCTTTATACTACTTCTTGAGGACTACAAAGTTCTTAAAAACTTCTTGTGAGCAAAGGTTCTGTTAACTTTTGGAGCAAAGGATTATATATTATTTCAACTTTGTAGCTTGAAGGCTTAACACATCTAGCATTTGCATGTTAAAGGAACCTGCAGCTTTCTGAACTCAGAAAACAACAGTTTTTCTAAGTATTTCTTGCCCAGTACTAGGGAAGATACAGGTCTTTTAGCCAGTATCCGGTATCATTTTTCAGACCCTGGGGAAATGCTATATTAGCTATTCAGTTTGTCCCATCCATTAGACTATTAAAAAAGAAAAAAAAATAAGCGTTTCAAGAATCAAACTTTTTTTGCTTCCTAACTTCCTAAAATGCCTTAGAATTTTTCCACTCAGATTTAGTTTGCAGTGAAGTTATAATTGTCTATAGTACAATGGCTTTGAAGGAAAATCCCTAAGCCCTAAGAACAATCTTGTTTTTTCAGACAGTCCATTTTATGTCCAAGGGGATGTCCACTTAAATGGAAGGTATGTCACGTACCTTCTCACCACCACTTCCCCCAATCTGCTCAAAACAATCTTAACTTCCTTGTACTTGAGAGTTAAAAAACTTGAGGTGTTCAACTTACATGAACCTATTTTTTCTTTTGTTTTGCAGTTTTTGGCCGGGGCTGGGTTTGAACCTGCCACCTCCAGTATATGGGGCCAGCGCCCTACTCCTTGAGCCATAGGCGCCGCCCCTATTTTTCCTTACTTTAAAAAAGTAGATAAAAAATAGCTATCTCTCAGGGTTATCATGAGGATCATTTCTTCAACCAAATACTTATTAAATCCTACTGCATATCCTGGGCACAGTGGCTCATGCCTGTAATCCTAGTACTCCTGGAGGCCAAGGTGTGTAGATTGCCTGAGCTCAGGAGTTCAGCCTGTGCAAGAGTGAGACCCTGTCTCTACTAAAAATAGAAAACTTAGCCTGGCGTTGTGACAGGCACCTGTAGTGCCAGCTACTCAGGAGGCTGAGGCAGGAGGATCACTTAAGCCCTGGAGTTTGAGGTCACTGTGAGCTAGCCCGACGCCATGGCATTCTACAGGGTGACAGAGTGAGACTATGTCTCAAAAAAAGAGGAAAAGAAAAGAGCCTACTGCATACTAGAAACTGTTCTTAGTGCTGGTGATACAGCAGTGAATGATACAGACTCCCCTGATCCTGAGAAGCTTTCACTCTGGTAGGAGGAGCAGAAAATAAACCATGTTGATAGTGGCTAACTAAACACCTATTTTATACCTGGCATTTTATTTGGGTAAGCTCATTTATTGCTCACAGCTCTACCAGGTAAATGCTATTATTATCTCTAGTTTTTTGTTGATTAAACTAAAATATCAGAGAAGTTAAGACTTGCTTAAAGTCAGCTTGGCACCCGAGCTCAGTGACTAGGGCGCCAGCCACATACACTGGAGTTGGCTGGTTCAAATCCAGCCCAGGCCTGCCAAACAACAATGACAACTACAAAAAAAAAAAAAAAAAAAAAAATAGCCGGGCATTGTGGCAGGCATCTGTAGTCCCAGCCACTTAGGAGGCTGAGGCAAGAGAATCACTTAAGCCCTTGAGTTGGAGGTTGCTGTGAACTGTGACACCATGGCACCCCACCAAGGGTGATATAGTGAGACTCTGTCTCAAAAAAAAAGAAAAAAAAAGACTTGCTTAAAATCTTAACAGTAGGGCGGTGCCTATGGCTCAGTGGGTAGGGCACTGGCCCCCTATACTGAGGGTGGCAGGTTCAAACATGGCCCCAGCTAAACTGCAAACAAAAAATAGCCGGGTGTTGTGGCAGGTGCCTGTAGTCCCAGCTACTGGGGAGGCTGAGGCAAGAAAATCGCCTAAAACAAGAGCTGGAGGTTGCTGTGAACTGTGATGCCACGGCATTCTACCAAGGGCAACAAAATGAAACTCTGCCTCTAAAAAAATAAAGTCTTAACAGCAAATTTTAACAAGGCCAAAATTCAAAACAGGTATCCTGGTTCTAGGGACTACTCTCCAAAAATAAATAAGTAAATAAACAAACTGTGTCATATGTGATGGGGCTCTATAGAGATATTCAAAGGAAATATTCAAAGGGGTGGGGAGTGGCACCTGTGGCTCAGTGGGTAGGGCACTGGCCCCATATAGTGAGGGTGGCAGGTTCGAACCTAGCCCCGACCACCTAAAACAGCAATGACAATTACAACAAAAGAAAGCCAGGCATCGGGCGGCGCCTGTGGCTCAAAGGAGTAGGGTGCCAGTCCCATATGCTGGAGGTGGTGGGTTCAAACCTGGCCAAAAACTGCAAAAAAAGAAAAAAGCCAGGCATTGTGGCAGGTGCCTATGGTCCCAGCTACTCGGGAGGCTAAGGCAAGAAAATTGCTTAAGCCTAAGAGTTGGAGGTTGCTGTGCACTGTGATGCCACGGAATTCTACCGAGGATGACAAAGTAAGACTCTGTCTCAAAAAAAAAGAAAAGAAAAGAAAAAGAAAATATTCAAAGAAAAAGATAATGTCCTCTGATGATGGAGTTAGAGTTGCTATTAAAAATTTATTTAAGACATTATTTTATTCCTTTTTATGGCTGAATAGTACTCCATGGTTTATATATACACCACATTTTCTTTATCCGCTTAACAGTTGACAGGCACTTGTATTGATTTCTAGCTTTGCCAAATGTGAAGTATACAGTAATAAACATTCAGGTACATTTTGTTGAAGCAACTAGGATAGACTTGAATCTTATTATCCAAAGTGAAGTATCTCAGGAATGGAAAAATAAATTCTACATGTTCTCATTTATAAATGAGAGCTAAGCAAGGAAGATATATGGCCATAAACCTGTATAACGGACATTGAAAACTAAGAAGGGAGGAGGGAAGTGATAAAAAATCTACCTGTTGAATACACTGTATCCTATTCTGATGACAGGCACACTGAAGGCCCTGACTTTAGGATTATATAATTCATCATGTAACAAAAAACACTTGTACCCCCTCCTCCGAAAATCTATTAAAATAAAAACAATTTATGAAAGTTTGTCAGGAAAGTCTCATTGATAAGGTAACATCTACGAAGAGACCTGAAGGAAATGAGTAAAGAAACCATTCAAAGTTCTAAGAGAAAAAGTATTTCAGGCAGAACATACAGTAAGTACAAAGCCTAAGGTGAGAGCATAATTTTTGTGGAGAAATGTGGCAAACTTGCAATAAAGTGCCAGTTTAAATAGGACTCTACAGACCTTCATCAGAACTTGGTTTTTAATTCTATATGAGATAGGAAGTCACTGAGCAGAGAAGTGACATGATTGTGACTGGAGGGACGAGACCAGAAGCAGGGAGACTACTTAGACTACTACAATAATCCAGACAAGGGAAAATGGTGGCTTAGAGAAGAATGACAGTGGTGGAAGTAGAGACTGTGGGGATTCAGAATGTTTTTTAAAGATGGAGGAGGCTGAATTTACTAATGGATTAGATGTGGGTTTTGAGAGAAAAGGGAAAGTCAATAATGACTTTATGGATTTGGGCCTTGGTAGCTCCAAGAATGGAGATACCACTGACTGGTAACAAAGACTAGGATAAACGGTTTGGCAGGGGTTTGGACAGAAAGATCAGGAGTTTTGTTTTCCATATATCAAACCTGAGACACCTATTTATATCCAAATGGTGATGTTAAATAGATACGGAGGTTGGTGTTCATGGAAGATGTCCAAGCTAGAGATAAAAATTGGGAAATGCTTATAAAACTGATGAAATTGAAAGATTATCACCAGGGAAGTGAGGGTGATGACAAAGAAGTAGCCAGATTGAATCCTGGGACACTACAAGGTTAAGGGGATAAGGAGCAAGGACGACTGAGAAGAAATGGCCAATAATGTTGGGAGAAAACTAAGACAGAGAGGTGTTCTGGTAGTCAAGTGAAGAAAGAATTTTAAGAAGAAGGAATTAAGGCATAAGAATAGAAGACCAATAGAAAATAGTTGAGAATTCAGAAATAAACCCTTACCTTTGTGGTCACTTGATTTTTGACAACAGTGCCAAGATCATTCAATAGAAAAAGTCTTTCAACAAATCATGTTAGAAAAACTAGATATCCATATGTACAAAAATGAACTTGGACCCCCCCTTATACCATATGCAAAAATTAATTCAAAATGGAGCATAAACCTAAGTATAACAGCTAAAACAAATGAGTAAATAGTTTTGACTTTGTTTAGACCATGGTTTCTTATTTATGACACTTATAGCATAATCAACAGAAGAAAATAATGGATAAATTAAACTTTATCAAAATTTAAAACTTCTATGCTATACTTTATACCCATTATAATAAGTATACAATTCTGTTTTTTAAAAAAACAAAACCAGGCCCAGTGCCTGTAGCTCAAGCCGCTAAGGCACCAGCCACATACACCAGAGCTGGCAGGTTGAAATCCAGCCCGGGCCTGCCAAACAATGACAATTACAACCAAAAAATAGCCAGGTGTGGTGGCAGGCTCCTGTGGTCCCAGCTACTTGGGAGGCTGAGGCAAGAGAACTGTTTAAAACCCAGGAGTTGGAGGTTGCTGTGAGCAGTGATATCACAGCACTCTATCCAGGACAACAGCTTGAGGCTCTGTCTCAAAAAAAAAAAAAAAAAAAAAAAACACCCAAAAAAACAGAAAATAAATGTTGGAGAGGATGTTAAGAAATCCAAATCCTTGTGCATCCTTGGTGGGAATGTATTATCACTGTGGAAAACAATCAGGTGATTCCTCAAAAAGTTAGAATTACCATATGATCCAGTAATTCTACTTCTGGGTATATACCCAGGAAAAATGAAAGCAAGAACTTGAACAGATATTTTGTATACCCATGTTCACAGCAGTGTTATTCACAATAGCCAAAAGGTAGAAACAACCCAAATGTTCATCAATAGATGGATATATAAAATGTGATACACACATAACAATGGATTACTATTCAGCCTTAAATAGGAGGGAAATACTGACACATGCTACAAGATGGCTGAACCTTGAGGACATTATACTAAGTGGAACAAGCCAGCGACAAAAGGACAAATACTGTGTGATCTCACTTACACGAGGTACTTAAAGCACTCAAATTCATACACAGAAAGTAGAATGGTGGTTGCCAGCAACTGGGGGAGGGGGCGGGAAATAGGCATTTAGTGTTTAGTGAGTATAAGAGTTTCACTTGGAAAAGATGAAAAATTTCCGACCATTGATGGTGGTGATTAGATGCACAACAATGTGAATGTACCTAATGTCACAGAACAATACATTTAAGAATTGTTAAAATGGGCTCAGTGCCTGTAGCTCAGTGGTTAGGACACCAGCCACATTCGGGTTCAAACCTGACCCAGGCCAGCTAAATAACAATGACAACTGCAACTACAACAACAAAAGAAGCTAGGCATTGTGGTGGGCACCTATAGTCTCACCTACTTGGGAGGCTGAGGCAAGAAAGTTGCTTAAGCCCAAGAGTTTGAGGTTGCTGTGAGCTGTGACACCACAGCACTCTATGGAGGGTGACATAGTGAACCTCTGTCTCAAAAAAAAAGAATTGCTAAAATGATAAACTGTATGTTATGTCTATTTTACCATAATAACATTTTTTAATAAACTAAAAAGTTTTTATGCTTCAAAGGACATCATCAAGAAAGTGAAAAGACAACACACAGAAGACAATATTTACTAATAATATAACCAATAAGGGACTTATATCCAAAATATATAAAGAACTCTTACAACTCAACAAAAGGAAACCTGATTTAAAAATGGGCAAACGACTTATATAGACATTACTCCAAAGAAAATATAAAAATGGACATTAAGCACATGAAAAAATACTCAACATCATTAGTCCCTAGAGAAACACAAATCAAAACCACAATGGGATACTTCATACCCATTAAGATGGCTAAGATTAAAAAAAAAAAAAAAGACAGATAATAACAAAG
Organism: Otolemur garnettii; assembly: GCF_000181295.1. NCBI lineage: Eukaryota > Metazoa > Chordata > Mammalia > Primates > Galagidae > Otolemur > Otolemur garnettii. Next base: position 1,046,117 of record NW_003852567.1, read on the forward strand.
TGTTGCCAAGGATGTGGAAAAATTAGAACTCTCATATGTTCCTGGTGGGAGTGCAAAATAGCACGACTTGGAAAGACAGCCTGGCAGTTCCTCAAAACGTTAAACAGAGCTACTACATGACCTAGCAATTCTACTTCTAGGTAAATACCCAAGAGAATTGAAAACATATGTCTGCATAAAAACTTGAACACAAAAAAGGAAGGAAAAAAAAGAAAAAGAAAAAAAAAACTTGTACACAAATGTTCATGGCAGCATTATTTGTACTAGTCAAGAAGTGTTAACAATCCCCCAAATGTCCATCACAAAATATCCATCCACTGAATATTGTTCAGCCACAAAAAGAAATGAAGTACTGATACTTTCATCAGTGAACCTCCCAAACATGCTAAGTAAAAGAAGCCAGACATAAAAGTCCATATACTATATGAATCCATTTATATCAAATGTCCAGAATAGGTAAATTCATGGGAACAAAAGTAGATTAGTGGTTGTCAGAGGCTGGGAGCAAAAGGGATTGGGGAGTGACTGCTAATGGGTAAGGGATTTCTTATAGGGTGATGGAAATGTTCTAAAATTAGAGAGTGGTAATGGTTGCATAACTCTGTAAACATACTGATAACCACTCAATTACACTTTTTAAGATATTTTAAGGGTGGACTTTATGAAATATGATGTAACAATAAGGCTGTTATAATTTTAAAAAGGAAGAGACCATCAAATTGTGTGAAATTGTTGATTGACTAAGAGAACTGAAAATGAACCATAGTTTGGCAATATGGTGGACAGCTGACGGCCTTAACCAAAGTTATTTTGGTGGAATGGTAGGAAGAACTGAATTTAATACAACGCACATGAGAAGGTCAGGTGCGATGGCTTATGCCTGTAATCCTAGCACTCTGGGAGGCCAAGGAGGGTGGATTGCTTGAACTCAAGAGTTTAAGACCAGCCTAAGCAAGAGGGAGACCCCGTCTCTATTAAAATATGGAAAAAACTATCCAGGTGTGGTAGGCACCTGGAGTCCCAGCTACTTGAGAGGCTAAGGCAAGAGGATCACTTAAGCCCAAGAGTTTGAGGTTACTGTGAGCTATGATGACGCCATAGCACTCTACCTGGGGCAAGAAAGTGAGAATCTGTCTCAAACAAACTAACTAAAACAAAACAAAAATCAATGCACATAAGAATATGATGCCTGGCACATACAAAAAAAAATGAAATAAGCTTGAATTATAAGCTACAACTAGTAAGCTTAACCCTAAAAGATCCCATGTACAGCAATGAATCAAGCTGATTTGTCAAATGCTTCATGGTAGTAGCAGTCTCTGTAATACTGATTCAGTTTACAAGGTTAGGAGGCTGCTCTACCGAAGTCTTTAAAAGAAGTGTGTTGGTGAGAGGGTGGGTGCCTGCCCTGCTCTATCCCTCCTGTTTTATGCAATGGTCCTGGAACCAGGCCCAGCTCCGGCACCAAAGGTACGTTGCCACTGCCCAACACTTCCATCCACTCTGTCTGCAGCCCTCAGGTAAGACTGGGTCTTGGCTAAAACCCACAACTGTGGCTTGCTTTCTTGTTGGTGCATCAGAAAACCTCTTTCTACTCATCATCCCTGCTGCTGCCACCACTTGATTATCACAGGCACAAATCTCTGCACTAACAGGAAGTCAACCCAAAAGGGACCTTTGCAAGCTGAAGAGTCACAGAAGTGTGCTCAGGTGCTCACACCAACCTCAGCTCCCCCCAAGATTTGAGGAATTTCTTAGGAGGTACTACTTTGATATTTGTTGTTTCTATTGTTGCTGTAATGAAATAATTCCTCAATGCCTGGGAAGAAAAACAGGCTGCAAAGTTAAGAGAAGAAAGAAATCCCTTATAGCTGAGGAATTACTTCCTCAGAAAGCTTCCTAGGACGAGGGATATTTTGGCTGTACGTTGAAGCATTAGTAAAATTTTGCTAGACTGAAATGATGGGCATAGTACCTTAGAATAGAAGGAAGCATGTACATGTGAATATGCTCAGAACAGAAAATGCAAGGCAAATTTGTATGACAGTAAATTTTCCTCATAGTGGGACAAGAGTAGAAATGTAAACTAAAAACCAGTTGTAGTGACCTTGAATGCCAGGTGAAGAAATACAAACTCTTTTTGATAAGCTATAAGGAACAGCTCTACATATACTGGAAAGGAGAATGGCATGATTTTAATTTTGGGGTTTTTATATTTAATTTTATGACTTGATATTATATTCATGTGATTCAAATTCTAAAAAGTAAATTAGGTACACAGTGAAAAACCACCCTCTCATCTCAGTTTTTCACCTGATACCTTTCCCCACAGGCAATCAATTTCTTATGTATCTTTCATTAGAATATTCTATACACATATAAGCAGATGCTATGTGGGTGTATGTATTCTTTCCCTCTCCTTTGTATATACATCTCATACATATTATTCTTCATATATCAATATATGTGTGTCTTCAATAACTTTCCATTTCAGTAAAGAGGTACCTCATTCTTTTTATAGCTACATGGTACTATATTCCATTGTTTGGATGTGCCAATAATTTAACTGGTATTTCTTGACCAACATTTAGGTTATTTTAAATCTTTGCTATTAAAAACAATGCTTCAAAAATAGCCTTGTGCATATGCTACTTTCACATATGAATATATATCTGCCGGACACATTCCTGGAAGTGATATTGAGGGCTTTAAGGCTATGTATATTTGCAATTTTGATAAATTTCACCAATTGCCTTACTTAGAGGTTTTACCAATTTATATTCCCATACATCCAACAATGTATGAGTGCCTGTTCCTTCACACCTTTGAGTGCCAACACAATATGCTTCATAATTTAAACATTGCCTTTGGAAGATTAATCAGGTTATATGCATAAGGGGACAAACCCATTTACATTTAAAACTGGATGAATACAACATATGCTCTTTGGATAAATTTAATTTTGATTGGGAGAAGTACTTTTAAAGCTACATTATCTTCATACTGCCTAGAAAAAAGTTCTCTCATTTCTGTAGTCAAAAACCATTCTATTCTCTAGCTCTCAGGTGATCAGTCTTTAGCTGGAGATGGAGGAAAGGGAAAATAGTCTGTGGAGGGCAGAGCTGGGCTCTTGGGCAGGGTCAACACTATAAGCAGCTCCTAGACATTGCAAGTCATTAAATTCATAAGGTTCTGTGTCAGCAAGTTCAAGACTAAGAAGACAGGCTGGGTACAGGAAATTCCCACAGTGGCCTATGAGGTGGAGAAGCCTCCTTAGCTGCTAGGGAAATGGCAATCTTATCTCAGCAAGAAACCCATGTAAGAGTAATTTTAAAATCTAACACAAGGATTCTTTCTCAGCCCTTCTAGTGCCTGTGAGCAAATATGCCTCATTCCCCACTCCTGGCTTCGCCTCCCACTCCTCCTTTATACCTCAATATCCTAAAAGTCCTGCATCTGGAAACTATTTCTGCCCAGATGTTTCTCCTTCTAAAAGGGTGCTGCTTATAGCACCCCCCACACCAATAGACTGGAAGCTCTGTAATGACAGAAACATCCTTCCTCTTGCTTTAGAACTTTCTTTCACTGCGATTCCCACAAGATTAGCTTATATCTGTACTTGAATAATTTAGACTGATTCAAGCTATGGACCTCTCCCACCACATTGTGAAACTTGCCATTGTGCCAGGTCTTTTGCTGGCCAGATGGAGGCCCTACTTAGCCAGTTAGGACTGTTAAAGAGAGACCCAGAATACCTGAGTGTAAGTCTTCTACTGAGAGATGATTTGCCTTCCGTACTAGCTCATGCAAAAGTTTTTTCTGCCTCAGTCTTTTTTCTCTTAGAACATTTTTAAAATTGTTGATGCACTTGTTGAGGTAAATGGTCTCTGCACACACTTGCTCTAGGCTTAGTCTGTCCTGCTTAGGAGACACAGGCCTGGAACAAGTCTCACTTCCCAGACATGGAGCCAGACTGAAACTTGGCAATGAATATGCAAGAGGTGAGTTATTAGAAGCAAAAGAGAAGTTGCTTGGATCCTGAGAGGTTTGTTCTCCCTGTGTGGAGATGCCCGCTCCACCAGAGACCACACTGAGCAAGCTCTCACTTCCCTGACTCCCAGGGCTCTCCATTGAGCAATCCTGGGCACCCCCTGAACTCACAGTCCCAAGAAGTCGATCACTGTTCTCTGACTGGGAACAACTCTCATTGCTTTCCAGGTCCTCAGGACTGGGGGACCCACTGTTTTCAAGCTTTTGAAACACTCCTTGCAGAGCTGAACGAAAGTGGTGAATTGCTCGGCCTAGTTTACTTGTGTAAAACTTAATTTCCACATCCTCATCCTCCTGTGAGCCATCCAGAACACAAGAGGACTTGTCAAAGACATCCTTAAGGACCCGAGCAGCATGTTCCTCGTCTTCATTCAGATCAATATGAACCATGTCACTGAAAGTCTCAGGTCCTATGATAATTTCCTCCATCATTCTGCCACAGCTCAGAGTTGCAAGCCTTCTGGACTTGTCTGCCAAAAGGTCTTCTAGCTGCTTGGAGCTCAGAATATCAAGCCCAGGTTCACAGGCCAGGAGCTTGTCCTCCGCATTTACTCTCTCTGTCTTCAGCAACCCAGACAGTGATAGGCAGCTGCTGGTCTCACTTGTGTTGCTGCAGTCATTTTCTGTTTTTGCTCCTGTACATGCTTCAAGTTCTTGGCTGCACTTTTTGAAAAACCTGGACTTTTCATAATCTTCTTTTGAGATGAACACTGGAGCCGTTTCCTCAACTTGATGGAGGATAGACAGAGAAGCCTCTGTCCCTACTAGTTCACCACAGCTGCCACTGATAACCTGAGATGTGCCTGATGTTCCTTTTACTTCATCTTCTGGTTTAGACACATCACCTTGCTTTGCTAAATTGTTCTTCAGTAAGAAGCAAAGGTCTTGCTGCTTAGGGGCCTGGTGTTCACTGTGTTGATTTTGAGCCCTCATATGATGTGGTCCTGTTATGGATTCTCTGTTCCCTGTTTCTGTCTGAAGAATCGATTCATCCTGGTTTAAATGATTCCAACTATCATCCTGATGTTGTTGTTGCAAAAATGATACAGACCCCTCTTGAGGATTCTTATAATTCTGTGGCCAGTTTGGCTCTTCTCTGGTAGTAATCCTGATACCCACACTCTGTAAAAGAATGGATTTCTGTAGTAGGAAGTCTCTATGCTCTAGATGGGCAAGCTTCACAACAGTGGGCCTCGGAGGAGGGGCTTTGCCTGCCCTGTAAGCCTCTTTGATGTACCTGTTACACTGCATGCCATTAATGCAGAGGTGCTTAGCTAGGAAGCTATCCACCAATTCCACAGTATTTTCTCCATCTTGCTCAGGAAGACCATACAAATACAGAATGGCTTCCTCACTGGGTCTGTCCGCACTGGGTTCTTGGGCCTTTTCCTCTACACATGCCTTGGTTAGGGAGCTGCCACCTACTTGCAGGCCTTCTATTTCACTCAATACTGAGTCTACACAGCTAGAGACCTCATCCACTGAGCCCCGAACTTGGCTCAAGTGCTGCCGCAGCTCAGCAATCTCAGTCTGGAGACGGCTGATGCCTTGTAGCTCTCTGATGATATACTCTACCACATCCCCCAAAGGCTCCCGCTGTTCACGGCCATAGCCTTGGCTGGGGCCTCTGGATGAAAGGGCCTTGGCTTGGTTTCTCTCTGAGGGCTCTTGACAGCTTGTGTTAATGCTGGTTGGTGAGACATCCTGAGAACCAGATGCTGAAACACAAGTGGTGGAGGCCAGAGGAAGCTGGCTCTTGGCTTGCTGCCCAAAGCTACAAAGCTGGGCCAGGTCCCCGTCTTTCTCTCCACCAATAGCTGAGGCTGCTAACCCATACCATGGTACCAAAGAGTTATCCTCTCGTAGGGCTCCAGCAGGGCCTGACGATTTGCTCTTGATGCCGCATACAGTCTCTGCTTTAGCCTTATCTGGGGAAAGTCTGGAGGAAGGTCCCAAGGTGACCATAATTTCTTCCTCTGACTCCTGCAACAATCGCTTCATTTTCTCCTCCAGTGTCTAAGGGGTCTCTGCCTTTTCCTCTTATTTTTGGTCAGGATGCTTAATAGAAATTGCTTTGGAAAGCAATTGCCTGTCCTGCTCTTTTCAGTCTGTTTCTAACAATTATTGCTGGCTGATGCCTTGGGCTTAGCCCACAGTGCCTGAAATGGCCCCCTGTATGGCCTCCAAACCTGGCACATGACCCTGGATCCTGGCTTGACTTATTCTGTAGCTAGTGAAAAAGGAAAACAGTGGACTTAGGTCAGAAAGCAGCAGTTTAATTTGAACCAAGCAGGAATAAGAATGTTACTGCCTGTGATTATAGGAATCAATCCTGACCTGCCTCTCGACTGCAGCCTTAAAGGCTATGGCAGTCAGTTCTCTCTCCTTGGCTTCCCATTAGAGTACCGTATAAACTTAAAGTCCTGTGTTCTGGGCAGGTACCCACAGTCATCAGCATTGAGACAAGCTACTGGGAGATAGATGGAGTAATGTCAATGAATGACTTCTTATGTGAATCTTCACAAAATTCAGCACTAGGGTCTAGCTCAGGAATGAACAAATAGACACTTAACCACCAAGGTTCGAATCACATACACAGTGAAAGACAAGACATGGAATGTTTTTTTCTTTCTCTTCAGTTTGTTGTTCTGGTGAACAATTAGCTACTCGAAAGTTCACCCCTGCCTATGCTAACAGCACAAAATATTTCCCCTCTGTTTAGTAATAGCAACCCTTTACTTGGTGAAAGGACCATGGCAAGTCCTTAGAGGAAAAAAATACTAATACTAAAAAATACTAACACTTAATTCTAGAATAAGGTGGTACCATATGGGTACAGTCACTGTCCAATCTTAGTGGCAATTAGCATGTCTGGATCTAGAGGGCCAGGCAGCCAAAGGTACACAACTGGGAATGAAAGAGGCTCAAGTTCAGGCTCAGCCTGGTGTCCTGAGCTCTACCTAACAGTCCCTAAGGACCTCCCGGGCCCACAGAGGAGACCACAGTAAATAACTGGCCAGTACACCATCTGCTGTTCTCACCCTCTGACTGGCCTAGAGAGAACATTGCATAGGACAGGTGGGGAGGTGTTTACCTCAGTGCTTAACTGTTCTCCAGAAAGGTAAAAAAAAAAAGACAGATCTGCTACCAGCCTTGTCCCCGCACCCTAAGCTATTGGCAACTGTACTATGGAAGCGGAGATGACAATTACCTTATGTGGGATGAGCATCCATTCCCTCTTTACCAGGAATGTGCAAATTGTGGGGAAGGAGCAGAGTGGAAAATACAAAGGGAAAAGCAGAGACCCAGGAAACACATGGGACAGCCAACACTCTCTCCAGGGCTGCTAGGTCACCCTACAAGGGGTGAGAATGGCTCATGGGAGACATGCTACCCTTCACTTTTGACCAGAGATGCTTTCCCCATTTTCTAGATTTGATCACAATTTCTAAATCTTCTAAACTCCTGGCTACGCTCTTAGCACTCAGATTAATCCTAAAAGGGCAAAACTGCCTTAGAGAGCACAAGTGGATGCTCTCATGGCAGCACATTTTCAGCAAAGGTCATCACCTACATCTACTGTCTGTGGGCGTAAGCACTAATGCTTCCCCGGGGAAACCAGACAAGCGAGTCATAAGATTTGGGATAAAGAAGCAGCAGACTCCTTTTACTGGAAATAACTAGGCCAAGAGCCAAGAGATAGGAACTAAATGAATTCCCATTTCTTATCTTCCCCTCTTTTCTCTAGCCCTTTAGAAACTCTAGTTCAACAAGGAACTCCTCATCTAAGAAACCTGCCCATCCCGTAAGGCAGGAAGGAGGCCCAAATCATCCAGTACTATTTACCGCAAGGTCGCCAGGGGCTAGGACCAGCACACCTCTCATCTGGCCATCTCAGTCTAGGCTGAGAGGAAGCTCCATGTGCACAATCAGAATTGCTGGGTTTTGGCTTTGGTGCTTAGCTGCCTCCAAGTTCCCAATTCTAGGGAAGTTATTGTTCCTTCTTTCTTCCAACAACCACAAAACCTAAGTTTCTGAAGATACTCCTTTCTTTTCTTCCCAATTATGCAGGGATTGAGTATTCCTGATGTGGTGTTGGCACCTCATGTTAACCCTGAACAATGTCCCTAGGTCTATAAGAGCTTTTATATTTGTCTCAAAAAAAAAAAAAAAAAAGAAAAAGAAAAAGAAAGAAAGAAAGAAAAGAAAAAAAGAAAGCCTGCTTAACTAAACCAAGATGGAAGCTCTGTGTATAATCACTAGAACATGAGCAAGTGTTACTGGATTGACAATCAGGAGACTTAAGTTTGGGTCTTACCCTACTGGGGCCTTGGATTAAACTCTTGACCTCTCTGCATATTAGTTTCCTCATCTGTAAAGTAGGAACTATAATTACGGGAAAATTATAAAGCTACAATGAGAGATTGGTACACAGGAAACTGAAAAGCACTATAGTACTATTATTTTTTTTGTAATGTAACAAAGAGAATTTTATTTAAGAACAAAGAGAAAGTTTAGCTTCTCTTCCTAAAGTGAAGTTTTTAGAGCACTTATGAAAGAGAAGTGAGAGAGACCTACAGTATTGTTATTATTACTTACATGGCAAGTCCCTGAGCCATAGAAGCAGGGAAACCAATATCTCACACAAGCATCCAACCACTTAAAGGGTACGGTTTGAGTGAACCATGACTTCTACCCTTGCACCAGACTCTTGCCTTTCCCAGTTCCTTTCTAATGGCCTGCTGCAGTGCCCTGAATCGCACTAGTACAATGTCATCCTTCTTTTTAAGAAAAGGGGAGAACAAATCATTCAGCTCCCAATACTTCATTCTAGTGTCAAGAGGCATCCTCTCTCAGACAGCCTATAAGCATAAAGAAGGGGCAAATGCCTACCAGAGGCAAGCTTTTTCTTTCTAATGCTGGTGAGGTCCAGTATTCATTGCCAGGTCCTCCAAAGCCAGCCCTACTTTGGTCCAGATGAGATGTCAGGTACAAAAATGAAGCTAATTCTCCTGCTACTGTTTCAGTGTAGGCGCCAGGTTAGCCTGGGGCCTACCTGCTTCTGCCCCTTAGTTCAATACTTCAGACAGATGTGGCCTAGCCTCCTAGACAGTCTTACCAGGTAGCCCCTTCCCAGACCGCAGTGCAACATTGGCTGGCCAGCCATATAGAGGGCAAATGGCAAACCCACTGAATTCAGAGCCCTTTCCAATGGCCTCCTAAGGACTGAAGGCAGAGCTTCCTGGTTTCCCATGTTACTGACACATAAAAATTTCCCACTAGTGCTGCCATAGTAACTTCTCCTAGCCCTGAACAGAGATACTTGCTTCCACACTGAACACACAAAGCCCTCCAAACCTTCTTCTGAACTGGCAGTCACCGACCATGGATAAACTCTAAACTTAAGAATGCCTCCTGGTGACACAGGTTCCTTAGCAACACCAAACTGAGTCATTTAGGTCTTTAGGCTTTGAAGCAGAGGACAGAACTCAATGTGAAGCCCAGAGAATCAACCACTTTATTTGGAGCCCAATAGGATATTAGAAGGCAGAATGGGCTGAAAAGGAAACCCTCAGACCAGGAGCCTATCTTCCTTCTTTCCCAGCCTCACTTTGCCACTACTATCCACAGGAATGAAATGACAAAGGCCAAACTATAAGGAGGACCATTCAATCGCCAGTCAATTCAACTGAATGAGTATTTACTGGGTGTGCCAGGCTATATAAGACACAATCCGTGCTAATATATTAAGGTTTAGGAGAAAGAGATATAGAAAATCACAATATAAAGTGATATATATTGTAAAAGAAGAAAGTTATAATAAAAAGGAAGCATTTGATTCCAAGGGTGGGGAACAATAAGAAGGTAGGAGGCCCAGCAAAGCAAGGGGGAGGCAAGGCTACAGAGAACTAACATTTGAGCTGGGATGGATAAGTATGCTGTGGCGGCCATGCAGCCATCTAATTTCTTTCAAAGTACTCAATGCTAGCATTCTGCCCTATCTCAGTGGCCTATCCACCCTGGCCAACTTGTCAAATTTCATATATATACTCTCAAAAATGACCACAATTTCTTGTGGTCTTTTCCTAAGGAATGCCTAAGGCTGAGAAAAATAAGGCAGTCCTTACAAGGGATATCTGTATTTGAAAAGGGAACACATCAAAACAAAATGAATTAATCAAAAAGATTAAAGTTTTAATGTTGGAAAGCTGAGAATTACAATAGGGAGTCAACCTCTTAAATCACATTGCATCAGCACTAGCTAATAAGAAAAAACAAGTACGTGGGGGTGGGGGAGAACGACCACCTCTGTTTTCCTAAATGGCTGATTCTTTTATCCCTCTCTTTGACTTGTCAAATAAATATGATTAGGAAAATAACTATTCCCTGTAAAAATTGCTTCTGACCCAAATCTTGACTTGGAGGAAACAACAAGGCATCTCTGGAAACAGGCCAGGACTCTATGTACATACATCAAGCAGCCTCTCGCTTTGTGTGAAACAATCCCAGCAAGCAGAAAGTTTTGACCTCCTCCCCTTATAGAGGATAGATTATTCCTAGGCCATTTACCAAGTATGCTATATGGCTAATATGGCAAGATAAGTGGGTTTCTAGGACCAGGTAGGGGGATTCCTAGTATTAATCTTTGGGGGAAAAAATCAATGCCTGCAGAGTACCTGGTCAGAAGAAAACGAAAGGGCACAAGGTATAGAAAGTGATATTAGCCAAAGGGAATAGGGAATGCCCTCAATCTGCGGCTTAGCAAGGTCCCAGTACTGCTGTTCCTAGCACTTGCCATTCCTCGCACTTGCCATTCCTCTTTACCAGCATTAAGAGGAGGTGTATTTAGAGGTCAGAAGAGGGACAAAACCTCAGGAAATATACACTACTTATGATACAGTGGCATGTGGCCTTCAAAAGATTGGCACATCTAGACCTGAGAATGAAGACCAAATGCCAATCAGGAGAGTATTCTGTGCCCTTCCCAGGGCTCCCTTTCAGTGGTACTAAGGTTTATTATACCAAGGGGCATAACAAACCATAAAACAAACACATGCAAAACTAGAATCTGACTCATGACACAGACTATATCCTTTGACCAAACTTGAGTCAGGCTCCTCTGAGTCCTCTTTGTGAATAGGCCTCTGAAACTGGGCTCTGTCCTTGGCCTGTTTATCCAGATTTAGCAAGAATCCTGCTGGGTCACTTTAGTGAAAAATCTCCCTCCCTTCATTTATGATCGAATTCCTCGTTATACCCTTAGTGTTTGACCACCCTTGATATCTAAACAAATTTCTCACCCCCGCCCTCAGTATCTTATCACCCTGGTCTGCCATCAGCAAATAACTTGTCATATCCATTCAGCCATAATTTGTATTTCCTCTCAGTACTTTTCCATCCACTAACCCCCCCCACCCCCAGTTTCTTGGCTATAAATCCCACTCTTCCTTATGTTTAAGGTTGAGCTTAATTGCTCACCCCTACTATAAATCCCCATCGTAGTATTCTTCCCACAGTTTGTTTTGCCATCTTTAACAAATGTCAAAATGATATATTAACATTCATCATGCTATCTTTTCCTTACTACCTCATGACTCTCCTGAGTAGACTGAAAAAGCATGTGGGCAAAAATCTTCCTATTTCCTTTTGAATGCTAACCCCCCTCAAACCTATTCACTGGTCCCTTACTCTTAATATTTTCTTTGTTGAATTTATTACCACGATAGACAATATGGTTGTTTGTTTGTTCACTATTTGTCTTTCTCCCTCACCTCTGCATCCTAGAATGTGAATGGGGACTCTTTTATTTTCATTCCTGCATCTTCAGTACCCAGAACAGCACCTGTGTTCAACAGCAACTCCCCAAAGCAAAAAAAAAAAAAAAAAAAGCCTGCCATTGAATAAAAAAAACCAGAACACAAAATCAGGGAATGTTAGGGTTGGAAAAATCCTTTAGAGAATATCTAGGCCTGGAATCTCACACTACACTGTGATCTAAACTGTAGCTTTGTTATCGCAGTGCTTCTGAATTTTGAATGTAAAGTCTTTAGGGAGGGTAAGTATTCTTTTGAGGGCAAGCTTCTCAAAATTTCTATTATGCTTGACTTAGAATGACATCTGTGTTGTTATCTGTTTTACTTTGGCAGACCCCTTGATGGAGTCTCTTACTTGAGGGTCCGTAGTCTATGTGAAGTCAATTACATTTGAAGGCACGCCTTATTTGTTTTTAAATTCCCAACACTTAGCATAATGTATTGCTATGTCAAGTGAGAGCTCAGTGCCCTGAAAGAATAAATGAGTTGATAGCATAAGTGAATCAGAATCCAGGTCCCCTAATTTCTAATCCACTCCTATGTCCATGACATGTTGCTTTCAAATTCTAGGTTTCCTTCCAGATTGATGGCTTCCAAGCCTTTTTCATTGTAAATCTAGGGTGGAAACCTTTCCCCAATTATACTTACTCACAATTTTCTGGGAACTCACTCGGGGGTGGAGTGCGGGGAGAGAAGGTTGTGGCAGCACTGGCTTCTACAGACTGTCAGTTAGCTGGTGTCTCTCCAGCACCAGATTGACAGGGAGAGAGAGGCTCTGCCCTGGTTTCTGCCTTCCCCAGGGCTGCTGTGACAGGGATTCCACTTGTCCTTTGGTTGTAAAGCTGCCCTGCCCTTTGTGATGGGTCTAGAGCAGCACTGTCCAATGGAAACATGATGTGAGCCAAACATGTAATTTTAAAATTTCTAGTAGCCAAATAAAAAAGAAACAGATGAAATTAATTTTAACATTTTAATTCCAATAGAAAAAATACTATCTCAACATGTAATCAATATAAAAAATTTCTTATCATATATTAGCATGTTTTTTTTCTATACTAAGTTCTTGAAATCTGACATGTACTTATGTTTACAATGCATCTCAAATTAGACTGGCCACTCAAGTACTCAGTCACAGGTGGCCAGGGGCTACCATAGTAGACAGCAGAGATCTAGAAGTTTGGGGTGGGTTGTATTCTGGAGAACCTTCCAAACTTGGCAATAGCAGCTCATTACAAAGAATAGGCTATCATCTTAGGGGCAGCAGAATTCTCTGTTCTTTTACTCATCTTTTCACTTGCTCACTTTGATCCTAACTGGAGGGAGCATATTTCCATTTTGTGTCAAATTCAATCCTCCTCAAGGCTATAAAGTATCAAGACCTCAACCTGCAAATGATGAACTCTTTTCTCTCCCACCAACCCAATCCTTTCCCTGTAGTAGCTCTATATAGCTTTCTGTAGGCAAAATCACAGGTCAAACCTGGTTACTTCAGCACAAGCTACCCATTCACATAGAAGACTCAGAGACCTCTCACAGATAAGAGCCTAATCTCAATGTGGGTGGGTTAAAGGCATGCTACCTTACACAACGCACACTAGATGGACACACAATAATGTCCCTGTAAACAAATAACACTATATTTGTTTAGAATTTTTAGTTTATGTGATTTTTATTTCATCATCACAACAACTCTGTGAGGAAGGAGGGTTATCATTATTATTATTATTATTCTGATTTCACAGATGAGAAAAAGAAGCTCAGAGAGGCTAAATGACTCCACCAAGGTCACTGAGTACAACTAACATTTAAAAGTGAGTATTTAATCTACAAAGTTAGTGGGCTTTCATCATACATTCACAACACAAATGGACAGATTATTTACCGTGCATGTGTGCACATACTCAAGATGAAGAAAACTCACGATGACTTTTCTTTATATGGTATATACATACATGATAGGGATGAATTAATACTTATATTAGAAGGATAGTATACACATTCTCTTTCTCCCTCTTTCTCTCACACATACTGACAGGAAGGATGGAAAGATTTCTGAATATACACAGAATATGTATGAGAACAGAAAGGTTACTTGAGTACATGCATACACACGAGATGAAGGGACAGACTATCTCTATATATGTATGCATAAGGAGAAAGAGATGGCTTTTATATATTCATATGAGGTGAATGAAGAGCTATCTATAGCTCTTATGCACATGCAGAAGGGACAGGTTATTTATAAACACATATGTTTCTTTCAAAAAGCAGAAAAAGATTATTTGTATACAAGTATGCACACATCACAAAGTGGTTGGGTTATTTGTATACATACAGGAGAGTAGCAAGGAGGAATAGATGGTCAAGATTATCAGCACACAAACATATACACACGAAGGTTCTACCCCAGTGCTGAATATGCTACTTTTCACTCATTATAATGACCCCCACCAGCAAGTTGGCTCAAGCAGTTATGTAATTAATGTTCCATATTCCACCCACAATTGCATTTGTCCCTGCTTGTCGTTCAGAGTCTGCCATACATGCGATACCACTTACCTTGCTGCTGCAACCAAAATAAGGGTTAAGGAAACGAAAAGAAAAAACAAAACAAAATAAAACACACTAAAACCATGAATTCTCAAGTTTTAGAACGCGAGTGCTGTCTTGAAGAGGAAATCCATTCAAAAGCACTCCTTGATTCAACAGAAAAGCCACAGGATGAACTTTCTGAGCCACAGCACTGCTGCCTGCCCAACCGACAAACAGAGCCAAGAAGCTATTATTCTCAGTTGCACCCAGCTGGCTGGCTTCACAGCACAAAGTTGATGATAGGAACAATGCCCCGCAGAGAAATCCCCTCAGTGAAGGGCTGGGCAGGAGTCTTGCTGGCTGCAAATCCAGGAATCCATCTGGTCCACACCTCTCTGCCCAGGGGAATTCTGACAACCAGCCTGCTGAAGGCAACAGCAGCCAAACTTCCAACTGGACGTGGAATTCTAACTCAATCAATTCGAGCTTTAAGACTGAGGCAGAAAGCAGGGCAGCTCCAGCTCCTGCTGCTGCTCCTCCTCCTCTCCAGCTGCTTCCTGCCTGCAACCTCCCATAGGGCACCAGCCCTCCTCACACGTTCCTCGCGCACACACACCCCCTTCCCAGCACACTCACGCACACACAACCCTTGCCAGCAAGCTCACTCACACACCCTTGGTGAGCGTCTCTCCCTCTCACTAAATATAGATCTTACTCTCTCCCCTCCCCCATTTCCTTCCTTCGTTCTTCTCCCCCCTCCTTTCTTCTCCCCTGCCTATCTACCTCTTTCGTGTCTGGGCTACAGGATATAGAGACAGAAGACAGAACCCTATACTTTAAGGAGATTCCAGTCTCAGAGGGAAGCCAGAATACAGCCTTGCTGTGGAGCTGCTGGAGCTCAATGCAAAGGGAGTCTTCCCTGCTACTAAGTTCGTTGGTTTATTTTATATGCATATAATCTGCTGCTGGCATTTGGAGCTGAAGGATAGGTGTGTCCAAGTACAGTTAACATGAAATAGAGCCATATTCTTGAAATAAACATCTAGTCCAGTGCTTCCTGAACAGCCACTGCAAGAGAACCAACTGAAAAACATGAACTCGCTTAGGCTGTGCCAAGGCAATGAGTAGGGAGAACAGGGGAAGTAGGGGAGCTGAGACAGACCCTCTACTGCAGAAGTCGGGACCAACAATGGTTTTGGAATCCAGAATTAAGTAACTGAGTAATCCAGAACTAAGCAACCTAAAGTGACACCACAGTGACCAAAAAGCTGTCAGGGTGGGACCTATTTTCATAATCCCAAATTTTTTAATCCTTCATTTTGCCAACAGTAGGCCCATCTCCCTAGAGACTTGAGAACCAGTTAGCCCTAATTCTTAATAATTCATCAATTCTAGTTAGAACTCATTGGAGAATTAGATGTCTTTATCTTCAAAAAACACTTAAGTTATTCACTGTAACATACTGTCCATATAAAAGCTCTGGATGGCTCAGAGCCCATAGCTCAGTGGTTAGGGCACTGGCCACATACAATGATGACAACTGAAACAAAAAAATTGCTGGGCGTTGTGGCAGGCACCTGTAGTCCTAGCTACTTGGGAGGCTGAGGCAAGAGAATCACTTAAGTCCAAGAGTTTGAGGTTGCTGTGAGCTGTGATGCTACAGCACTCTACCAAGGGTGACATAGTGAGACTTTATCTCAAAAAAAAAAAAAAAAACGCCCTGGACAATACATGAAACATGATAATCCTTTTCCACTCTGCAATCACAGGACAAGAAAAACATCACATGATGAACCTAGAGAACCTCAGAATCCTCTTTAATATAGAGCATGCTATTCTACCTCCCATGAGCCTGATCTAATGAGAAGAAGGCCCTCCCGCTCCTTAGGCCAACAGTGGGTAGGCATGTTTGATTCACCCAGCATGCCCAAACCAGGCTCTCAAACATTGCTTGTGACAACAATACAGGATTAATCCATGGGGGCCATCCTAGGATCAATCACTGCAGAAAGGGTAGCCCTATGCTATGTATGGTAGCTAAAACAAGGTTTTAAATTAAGAATGATTTCTTTGGCTTATCCAAGATTCTGAGGAGAAAGGGTTGATTCTAGAGCCAACACTTGCCTCCCTACTGCCTTCTTCCAATAACATTCCTTCCCCCTCAATCAAAGAAGAAAATTTAGATTCCAAGAAATGCTAAACAACAATTTCTTACCCATCCACCTCCTTATGCAGCCAACACTGATGGTAGAGCAAATACCTCCTAACCCAGTTGGGAGCTGGATGGATGACAGAAGAGATAAGGGATGACAGCACAACTACAACCACATCTAAATACAGAGGAAAAAAATAACTTGAAAATTGTCAAATTTCTGTGGAAGTCACAGCCAATTTACTGTGGAGTTTCCCATCCTTCAGCCAGGAGAAAGAGGTAAAGGGTTTAAAACAAAAAATACAGGGAAGACTGATTAAATCAGAAGTCCCTCCTCATCTCTGCAGCACTCACAAAGAGCCCAGAGCAGTGGCTGTCATTATAAGGTTTGGGTATAGGCTTCCTAGGATGAGAAGAAGCTCAAACTCTCAAGACTAGGTAAGATCCCCAGATCTAGGACACTGCCTAAAGAACCTACTTCCTCCTGCCTCATCCATTAGTGGCTCCAAGACCTGACTGAGCCCTCCAGATGGCATTCCTGAGGCCAAATGGACCCTGTCTTGTCACCCAAACAGTGTTTATTCAACTCATTTTTCTAAGCAGCTTGGGTTTTCAAAAAAAACAAAAGCTCAGACAGTAGAAGACATGTTTAACATGTGAGGCACAACAAATCTGCTATTTCCGGTCTTTAAACTTCACAAGAGAGCTCATACAGTTCTGACCATAAATTACCTTTGTATCTTTCCACATTCCCATGTTTCAGCAAAAGCAAGAGGAGAATAAGTGAGGAAGTGGTAAACAGCAGCCAGGGTAAGCTCTGCTTTAAAAAAAAAAAGAAAAAAAAAGCAGGGCTCCTTCTGCCACTATTCCACAGGACCCACAGAATACTGAACACCATATGACCAGAGGATATCAGATCTCCTCAGTGGACTAGCCTCTGGGGATAGGTAGTGATGTGAGCAACAGAGCAGCCCCCTTGTCACAGAGGATCTGGCCCTTGGGAAGCCTGGACAGGCTGAATGGATGGGATGCTTTTTAGAGATAAGAAATAGCACAGCACCCACCTCAACTGAGAAGCTTCCTCAAAGCAGGGCTGCTCAAGAGCTAGCTGGGCAGAATGGGGGAAACAGATTGGGTTAAGAAGGGAACGGCATTTATCCAGAAGCTGTGAAATACTCTCAAGAGACATTTTCAAGGTCTGGTTCCCAATTTAAATCTTTGCAGGGATCTTCGCCTAGAGACAGATGAGTCAAGATGGAAATTCAACATGAGACACTGACACTCACGCAGAGTTGTGGGAAGGTTCAGAGCTGTAGGAGCTCTAAAGGGGAGCCGAATGGGTGGGTTAGTCAGAAGACCACCTGGCGCACAAAATTCATTTTCAGTTAAGGCAAGTGAGAGGTGTCATAGGGATAGTGGAGGAGGGCCTCACCTATCACAATTACTTCCCCATTGTACAAACCAGTCTAAGTCTCCCTGAGACCAGACACAACTGGTCTGGAAGCAAAGAAGATGCCTGCTCCACACTGGCTGCCTTCTCATGTGTCACTGCCAGAGATAGGCAGGGTCAGGGCAGGATAGTCAGCAAGTGCTGACTTTCTTCCAGTATCAAAAATCACAGATGTAGGACACAAAGGACAAGTGGGTCCAGTGTCTACATTATGTAGGAGTCAACTTGTGATTATTTTCCTTCTCTATCATTACAAGAAAACCAGAAGCAACATGAAGAGGCTGACAAGTGGTCACACAGCTGGGATTTGTTTAATGAGGAAAATGGTTTCCTCTGGTGGCTAAGAAAAATCTTTCTTTTCTCCCCCTGTAGAATTATGCTCCCTAGACTACTGAGAAACTATATGCAGCAGAGAATGATGGACAATAGGAGACGATCTTCCCTCCTTCCCTCAGGAGCATGCCACCCCAGGGGAATGCGGAGACTAGCTGAGACGTGCTAACTTTACTGATGTGCTAAGACAGAGTTGCTTTGCCACCTAAATCGGACCTGACAAGTTGTAGGGCAGGCCCTAAGGAGTCACAAATTGCTGACAAATCTCAGTCCTACAATCAGGTCAAGCACCATTCCTCATTAGCAAAAACTTAAAGAACTGATAAACTCCTCAGGACTACCCAGCCAATCAGCCTTTCAACCTGTACCTCTAAAGCAGGGGTCCTCAAACTTTTTAAATAGGGGGCCAGTTTACTGTCCCTTAGACCATTAGAGGGCTGGACTGCGGTCCCTGGGACAAGTTGGCTGCTAAGCAGGACAGGCAGCAGTGGCAAAAACACCTGGTGGACCAGATAAATGTCCTCGGCAGGCTGCATGTGGCCCATGGGCCGTAGTTTGAGGATGACTGCTCTAAAGGGTATGGCCCCATACCCATTTCATGACCAAATGATGAAAACCTTGTTTTCTTAAGCAACATGTACGTCCACCACCCTCTCACATAAACCTGGTCAAGTCACAGTTCCCTAATTAAGAACTGATGCAGGTCCTGAACTAGTGTCTGTCTGTACATTTCCCAGTCTCATCTATAGAGTACACTGGCCCTACCTCAATGTTCACACTCAAAGGAAGCCAAGAGGCCAAGTGCTGAGGATTCTCTAAAGGGAATCCAAAGTTTGAAATTTTATGGAGAAGTGAACCTCTTATACTAAAGAGAGGCTAACTAACTTAACATTGATCAAATATCCCCTTCAGTTCTTTGTGGCTTATTCTAAGAAGAATCTTAGGGCAAACCCAAATCTGGAGAATTCTCTTGCTTAGTTAGACCCATTTCTATGAATATGTTTAAATATGTCCCCAGCCAGCACTTAAGTTTCAAGTGTCTTAAGACTCAATGAAGGTACCCTACTGAGGTAGGGTTTTCCTACAAGGTTCTCCATGTATTCAAAAATATCTGACATGAGATATTGAGGTACAGAAAGCTAGCTAATATATAAAGGAGAAGAGAAGGCTTAAGGAAGACCCATCCTTGTATGAGGATCTCTGACAGAATAAC
This sequence comes from Otolemur garnettii, assembly GCF_000181295.1. NCBI lineage: Eukaryota > Metazoa > Chordata > Mammalia > Primates > Galagidae > Otolemur > Otolemur garnettii. The sequence continues at coordinate 1,065,661 of NW_003852567.1, forward strand.
TGTGACACCTGTGAAGAAAAAAGAATGCACTTAGCTAGAGTCAGGAGAGAGCAGGAGACTTAGCCTAGAAAGCAAGGAATGCTGAGAACAAGCCTAATGTTGGTGGTGGCATTCATGTTTACAGCCCTAGGTTGCCAGCTCATCAATATCAATCCCATGCAGACATGACTTCTCTGCTCAAAGGATCCCTGGAATCCATATATACTAACTTTGCCCTATGACTGAATCCCCTACAAAACTCTTTGTCCCTTTGCCACATAGTCACCAATAGTCTCACCTATTTACCTTCTTACCTATCAAATGCCTCTTCTACAACCTTTAATACAGGCTTATGTCTCAATTGAACTATTGCAAAATATTCATCCTCCCTAGTCGCCCTCCAGACCCACCTTTCTCTCACTCCTCCTTTCTCCTAATCCATTATACACAATTTGCTAGTAGGATATTTCTAAGATATAAATAGATTGTGTCATTCATTTTTTAAAATCCTTTAGTGCGTGTGCTCAAGAAAAAAATCCAACTTACTTAGCATATTATCAAAGTTCTTTCTTGACCTATCCATGTCGAGAGGGATTTAGCTTTCCAATACCCTAACTCAGGTCAAATCAAACTCCTTAGACTCACCTAACGTGCCATCCCCCCTTTCTGTTTTCACGTGGCCCTGTCTAAAGTAAATATTAGGCAGTAAACTTGAGGATGACAAGGAGGTAGAAACCTTATCAAGTGCTTTGTCAGAAAACAAGACATAGGACCAAAACAGTAAAAACTACTCTGATACCTATTATGTGTTGAATTGCCCATAATGTCTGTGCACCCCCCAAAATCCCTGCATTAAAATCCTAACTCCCAATGTGATAATATTAGGAGGTGAGCCTTTGTTTAGGTGATTAGGTCATGAGAGGAGAGTCCTGACAAATAGGATTAGGGCCCAAACAAAACAGGTCCAAGGGGGCTCTTTCACCCTTTTACCATGTAAAACACAACAAGAAGATGCTGTCTGCGAAGCAGAATATATGCCCTCACCAGATACTTAATCTGCTAGTGCCTTGATCTGAAACTTCCCAGCTTCTAAGAAATAAATGACTATTATCTCTAAGTTACAGTTTTAGGTATCTCAAACAGACGAGAACAAATTGCGTTCTGCCAAAATTCTTATGTTAAAGTCCTAACCCTAATACCTCAGAAGGTGACCTAATCAGGAAATAGAATCTTTAAAGAGGCAATGACATTAAAATGAGGTGACTATGTGAGCCCTAATGAAGAAGGACATAAAAAGGGAACTTTGGGCACCAAGATACACATAGAGGGAAGACAATGTGAAGATAAGTAGGGAAAGATGAGTATGTATAAGCCAAGGAGACAAGACTGCAACAGATCCTTCCCTCACAGCCCTGAGAAGGACTGCCAACACCTTGATTTCTTGATTTTAGACTTCTAGTTTTCAGAAAGTTTCTTTCTAAAAGTTTCTTTATCTCTGTGAGATAAGAAATTTCTATTGGGGTGGTGCACGTAGCTCAGTGGGTAGGGTGCCGGCCACATACACTGAGGCTGG